>NC_143539.1:10311138-10543208 GCF_031878675.1 Megascapheus bottae
TCATCCCTTCTCTCCATCCAGTCTGTGTAACTAAGAAAGCACGTGCAAAACTGGGTGAGGGACTGGGAGTTTGGCCTAATGGTGGAGTGCTTGCCTAGTATGTACAGAAGACCTGGGTTTGATTCCTTGGTACCGCATAGAAAAGCTGGAAGTGGTACTGTGGTTCAAGTGGTAGAGCACTAGGCCTTGAGAAAGCCCAGGGTCAGTGCTCAGGCCCTGAGTTCACGCTCTGTGACTGGCAAAAAAGAAAAAGAAATGGGTGGGACCACTGTCTTTTGCATAGATATAAAGCACCTTGAATTCCCAAGAATTCAGTAATAGGGTTGCCCTTACCATAAAGGGCCAAATAAGAAGGAAGCTACCCTTGGCACTGTTCCCTGCCCCCCACAATCCAACTTTTCCCATTTTCTATCTGCTCTCCCAGATACCTTAAAAGGCCATGCACAAAGGAGGGTCTGAGAATTGTGGTGCAATGGTTATCTAACCTGTTAATTCCTCTCACACTGCTTACGGAGTTAATGTGCATCTAAAGCATCTCCAGGCAAAACCATGCCTGCACTCACACATGAATAAAATCTTGATCTTTTGCAAACACACACACACACACACACCTAGCACTTGGAAAAATTCTCAATCACACAAGGTGGGCTGTGGAATTATCTCATTATAAAGACTCCCAAAATGTAAGAGAAATCTGTCCCGAAGAGAAGGCTGAGCAGATGAGGGGAGTTTGATGTTGAGACAGACTGGTACTCAGCCCCTCTCCACCCCCATCGTGACAGGGGAAGCCCCAATTGAAGAGAAGGCTTTGTCTCGATCAGAGCATAAATCACAGTTCTGGAGGGTTCTGGAAGGTTCCAGAAGATTGTAGAGGGTTCCAGAAGGTTCTGCAAGGTACTTAACTGCAGGATAACTTAACTGTACATGACAAGAGCTTCCTGGTAGTCTCACCATTACTTAGACTCTACACAAACATTTTCACCTGCTCCATCAGAAAGAGGACACACAAAGGGATGGGCCTGAGCACTTCTTCTGCAGACAGGAGGGAAAGAGGCAGCTCATGATGTTCTTAAGGCTGGATGTCTTTCCTCTTGGTTCTCCAGGTTGCTAAGTGTGTGGTCCTGGCCATTTTGTCCACAAGATGTGCTGGACTGGGTCTGTGAGCCTGAGGGTCACAAGTGAACAATCTCAAGGGGCTTTGCAGGTCCCTATAGGGACCTCAGGGATAGATAGGGCATGGGGAGAAGTGCCAGGATCCAAGACAGAAGTGTACTCTCCAGGTGGAGCCTTTGAGATACAGTTTTCTGGTCACTTGCCACAGGCTTCCTGCTGCAGAATAGAAGTCAACTTAGCACTCTGGTGTGCATTTATGTGCGTGTGTGTGTGTGTGTCTGCACTCACACACACACCTGTGCATACACACTGGTCCTGGGGCTTAAACTCAGGACCTAAATGTTAACTCTTTTATTCAAGGCTGACATTCTACCCACATGAGCTACAGCTACACTGCTGGCCTTTTGCTGATTAATTGGAAATATAGCCTCACAGATTTTCCTGTCCCAACTGGCTTTGAACCATGGATACTTAGATCTTAGCCTCCTGAGAAGCTAGGATTGATTACAGGTGTGATCCCCTAGGACCTGTTTAGTGTGTGTCTTCCTGGGACAATGTCCTTGATAACAGTGTCAATGTCTGAACCTGAGCTGTCCAGCTCTCAGATGTCTGCTGGACCCATTTCTAGAAAGTTGGGGCAACTTCCCATATACATGGCTGCCCCTTCATTGAGTGTCCAGGTAAGATGGAAAGAACATCACGCATGCCCAGGGGCCTGGCAGATGTGTATGGGCAGGAAGCATTCCATATCCTGATAGACAGGGGATTCTGTGCCAGGTCTCTGCTAGGAATCCTGAATCCACAGATGGTACCGGCAGGTCTGTTGCCACCTTTCTACCCCTGCAGACTTAGTAGGCCAGGTCTGGTCTGAAGCCATGCGCGGGGCCCATCATTCCGAGATAAAATGTTACCTTGTCTTTGATCAATAAGGGCTCCTTGCAAATTTTACATTTTTATTACCATATTTGTTCATATTGAGATTTGATCATTGCTTTGACCTCTATTTGAAGTTCAGAGAGTTCCTTAGGAAACTGCCAAATTCGCTTAGAAGTCTGTAAGTGTTGGGAATCCTAACAGCAAATGCTGCTTGTTAACTGAGAAGCCAAATCCCATTTTGTATCCTTTCCAGAACCTCGTGGAACCTTCTAGAATCTTCCAGAACTTTCCAGAACCACCTCCCCTCCCCCAGAACTGTGATTTGCCTCTGAGAAGGCTTGGCATCTTGTATCCCAAACCAGTCATCCTGCTCCCACTTATCTGCATGCCATGCGTTACTGCCTGAACCTTATTATTTACACACTTTTTTTAAACTCAGAATTTATTTTTTTTAAAGGAAAGTGTGTCACTCTATAAACGAAGACCCAGAATCACTTGCCATAAAGAGAAAATAACCGTAAAAATAAATGCCGTGAAATCAAACAATGTCATTAAATTCTAACTGGGATTACTCTTGCCTGCCTACAGCTTGAATCTGATGTCTTATCTCTCCCCCTCCCCTTTTCCATCTTCAACAACAACAAAAAAGGAAGATTAGCAAGTAGTAGAAAGATAGTACCCACAGGTACTTTCTCCTTGCAGCAATCAGAAGGGAAAAGACAGAACAGACAAGGGGGTAATTTATGGCTCTGTGATTCAAGGTGAACCACCTAATATTTTCTTGTGCTCTAGGTGGAATACTTTCCCCAGTGTTTAAGTTTCAGCCAGTATTGACTTTTATTAACCTCTCTGAAGGTTCCTGAGACAACCCCCACCCCCCACCCAAGGGTTAACAACTGGCCTTGTAAGAAAGCATCTTTTTATTTAATAAGTAGTTGTACCAAGAAGTTCCACGTCCACCTATCTGTGTGTGTGTGTGTTGGGGCTTGAACTCAGGGCCCCGGGTACAGTCTCCAGGCTTTTGTATTCAAGGCTGATGCTCTACTATTTGAACCACACCTCCACTTCCAGCTTTTTTGATGGTTCATTGGAGACAAGATTTTCTTGCCCCTCCCCCCCCCCAGTCCTGGCCTAGCTTCTAATTAAGATCCTCAGATCTCAGCCTTCTAAAGTAGCTACGATTGCAGACTGCTTTCTAGGGGGTAAATGAGGGGAGCATGGGGAGGGAGCATTCGGAAAGCTTAGGATGCCCCCTCTCCACTCCCCCCTCAAGGGAAGCTTAGACCCCAGGGGAATAGGAACAGGTGATTTCAGAGGCTCACTCATTCATTCCATCACTAAATTGACTAAATGGGGACCCTACCTTCCTGCCTCCCACCCAGGTTCTGCTGTGGAACCCTATAACCATGCAGGCAAACCAGCCTTGCACCTTTCTTCTTTCTTCCTGCATTGCCCCTCCCCGCCCATCATGAGCTGGAGACAGTTTCATAGGACAGAAGCCTTTTTGTTGTTGTTGTTGTTATTATTCCTTTGGCAAGCATCAGACTTGAACTCTGGACTCACTGTAGACCTAAAGGGTGGCTAGAGTCAGAGACACAGAGAGAAAGAGAGACAAGAGAGAGACAGACAGTGAGAGAACAGGTAGCAGGCTCGTAGACAGTAGCACTCTGTCTGAAACATCTGTTTGGTCTTCTTCCTTGCAGGAATATTTGTGATCTGTCATAGGACAGGAATGAGGAGGAAACGAATCTATAAACCCACAAGCTGTAGCTGGGCAGATGGTGGCTCACGTCTATGGTCCTGGTGATTCAGGAGGGTGAGATCTGAGAATCATGGTTCTAAGCCAGCCTAGGCAGGAAAGCCCTGGAGACTCTTAATCTCCAGTGAACCACCATCGAATGCTAATTTGCTTGGTGAGACATAAAGGAAGATGTGACTCTCGTCTTGTCTTTCTGATCCCTTTTGCTGGGTTCTCTCAACTCTGCATCTTTAGTTCTGGTCCACTGATGACTGACAGGTGGTTGGGGCCCTCGGGTAGAAACTCAGCAAACTGCTGTGTGACAGGATAACAGATAGGACTTGGGGGTCCAGGGTTGGAGGGAAGAGATGTTGCTAAGGTCAAGGGAGGAAACAATTCTCGTCTCCTTGTGGTCCAAGATTCCTGGCTCGAGCGTAAAGCCCGCGCCAGCACTGTCAGAAGCTGATAGGGAGGTCAGAGGGCAGGGAAGGGACACATGTAATTCTGATATGGTGCCATGACTGAGATGGACCCCATGAGGACAGGAAAAGAAGGGCAAGGCTGTGCTTATCCCAGGAATAAAAGAAAATTGAGCCTGGCACTGGTGGCTCATGTCTGTAATCCTTCCTATATTCAGGAGACTGAGCTCTGAAGATCATGGTTTGAAGCCTGCTGAGGCTGAAAAGCCATGATACTCTTACCTTCGGTGACTTGGCAAAAAGCTGGAAGTGGAGCTGTGGTTCAAGAGGTTGAACACCAGCCTCAAGTGAAGACTGAAGGGGCAGTCCCTGCACATACTCACAGGTTTTCTCTCCGTATCTCTTTCTTGCCCCGCCCCATATAAGAAAACAGGGCGTAGCTTTCTGACAGTGAGGGTGTGGGAGGGTACCCCAACCAAGGGTACCCCCACAGCAACCTTGAGAATCAACTTCACACTGCATCATCCAGTGTCTCAGAGGGGTTTACTTTGGGATGGCTGAAACAGTGCTGATGTTCCTGCTTAGAACAATGTTCCAGAACATTCTTGACCTCTCTGCTAAGCCAAAAGATCTATGCTTGTTCACTTGTGAGTTCTAGGAGCTGAGACGTCATTGAAGCCATGCTTTCCTAAAACAATGTCACATATCTAAGTAAGAGCACCTCAGATTTTCCCTACAGGAGTTAAATTACCTTTCACACATATATGTCCATATGTGTGTGTGCACGCATGCATGTGTGCTTGTGGATAATAGACCTGGACACTCTCCCTTAGCTTTTTTGCACAAGGTTTGTGCTCTGCTACTTGAGCCATACCTCCACTTCTGGCTTTTTGGTGGTTCATTGGCGCTAAGAGTCTCATGGACTTTCCTGCCCCAGGCTGGCTTTGAACTATGATCCTCGGGTCCCTGACCTAGGGTGACAGGGGTGAGCCACTGGCTCCCCAGCTTAGGTAGGGAAATTTAGAATCAGATCCTTTCTCTCTCCTGATTTTCTATTTTCTGACCTCCCACCCACTTGCTTCTTCCTTCTGCTTGCGTGTTTTTTTTTTCTTTTCCTTACGTTTTCCTTACTGTCACAGAGAAAGGCTGTGTATTCACTGGGAGCTGAGCTGCCTTTATCAACCTGGGGAACAGCAGGTGTCTGTCTGAGGAAGAGCCACTCCTTGGTCATTAGCTCCCAAGAGAGTGATTTCCTGGGCTGGCCCTAAGGGAGGATGGCAGGCAGCCAGGCTTGTTAGGGTAGACAGGCCTTGCAGTCTGGTCTCAGCTCTGCCACTCAGAAATGGCACCCCTGGATAGCCGTAGTCCTTCTCCTCTTCCTGCCTCGTTGTTTTCTCCACTGTCAGCTGAATCTGTTGAACTTGGCCGCTCTTCTCGTGGTGTCTGCTACCTGCTTTATTTAGCAGGTACAAGGATGGACTTGGAGGCAGGCCAGCAGCCACTGCTTCAGCAGAAGGGGTCTGAGGAAGGATGTGTTTTTCTTGTCTCTGCCAAAGAGAAAACAAGGACTGGGTGGAGATGACAGAGTAGGACAGGTTCTGGGCATGGGGTGGGTGGAGAATTTCTTGCCTCCTGTCCACTCAAAACGTCAAATCCACAGTTCCAGTGGCTGGGCGAATCCAATCAGTGCCTTTTCTTACACCCTAGGTACTCATGGGGCCTTAAGCCCATCTGGGCAGGAAGTGGATATTTGTAGCATCTTGGCCTCTGTTTCTAGCAGGAATCAACAGTGATGGGAATGCAATCTACGTGGGTTTTTTTGGTTTTTGGTTTTGGGTTTTTTTTTGGTGCCCATCCTGGAGTTTGAACTCAAAGTCTGAATTCTGTTCCTGGGCTTTTGTTTTGCTCCAGGCTAGCACTCTACCACTTGAGCCAGAGCTCCATTTCTAACTTTTTGGTGGTTCATTGGAGATAAGGGTCTCACAGATTTTTCCTGCCAAAGTTGGCTTTGAACCCCGATCCTCAGCTCAGCCTCTTGAGTCTCTAGGATAACAGAGGTGCCCCGCTGCCTGCACTAGGCTTAGAACTCCCTGGCTAGAATTCCCATTCTCCCTGCCCTCCCCACCCCCCAGCTGTCTTTATTTTACCTGTCCTAGAAACATTGCTTAGCATTTTTCTCTTAGTGCGGCTTGATTTTAGGACACCATACCATAACTGCCTCAGTCTGATTTTCTTTCTTGTTAATCTATTCACAGTTCTATGGTTGCCTTCTCATTGCCCAGATTAGTTTATTTCATGAACACTGCCTGAAGGACAGGCCTCCCCTCCCCCCACTTCTGTTCTATTGTTGCCGGGCTCTGCCAACACCGCCTGTAGTTCCACCCTTGACAAATGCAAGCTGCCCGAGCCACACCTGCAACATCAGTAGCCTAAGAAGAAGCCCGAAGACCGATAGACTGGGAGGCAGAGTATTAAGGGATTTCAATTCTGCTTTATTTTCAACTTGAAATGGAGGAAAACAGACAAAAAACAAATAAGAAAACTAAACAGTCGCATGAGAGCTAGCAATTTGCCAGGATTCCTGATGACAGACAATGCATTATCATAATTGTCTCTTGTACATGATGGGACAGAAAAATAATAATGTCATTTTATTTATAGCCGGGGTGGCCCCTTTATGAGAGCCATACAAGTTTCTGCCACGTGGAGTAAGTCAGATGACATCTTTTGATCAGGCCTGTCCAAAGAGATCAAAGATGAATGGCAGGTAATGGATACTCAATGACAAACCAAATCTAAGACAGAAATAAGACTGCCAGGGGCTGCCAGTTACCCATTAAAGACCCGCCTAAGGAAAGCAGGTTGCTTGACATGTTGGCCGAACACCTAAATCAGCCAAGCGTCCGGGCTAAAATTGTGTATTATCATTGGAAATGGCTATTATTTCCTCCGTAACATTTCTGTTAAGGCTTTTGTTTGTGTGCGACTGACCCACAATCTGGAGTAAGAGTTTGAGCTAGACAAAGTCAAGAAGGCCCTTTCTGGGGGTGGGGATGGGGGGGGTGTGTTTGGTAGGGGGACACCTTTAGTTCTTAATTATGTTACCCGTTTTAACTGTCACAATCCTGACAGGTAAAATGGTCTGATGATAGGAAGATGTGGACTCACCTAACTGCCTCTCAACCCCCACCCCAGCCACCCCAAAGGCTCAGAGTGCCCCCCATAGTGAAGGGAGAGGGGATTAAATTGTGGGGGGCCCCAAATGTCTGCATGGTACAGACGGGATGTACAGAAACTAGGATGAGAGACAGTTTCCAAAATTAGGACAGTAGATGTGAATTTCTTTCTCCCTGCCCTCCCCCCCTTCAAGTACTTGATTTCTATAATGAAGTGTGGGTTTTGTAGAAATGTTATTTAAAAGACTGTGGGCTTGGGAATCAAATTTACTACCTTGTGGTTTTTTGTTTTTTTTTTTGTTTTTGGTTTTTTTTTTTTTTTTGCTTTTAATTTGTTAGGGAGATTGGATGGAGTGGAAAACTGAGAAATACCAAAAGAAATATTTAGCAAGGAGGCACACTCATATATCCTTCTGTCCCCAGGGATGCACAGGTGGTGCTGGGGTGATTTTTTTTTAAAGTTTCTGCAGCGTATGCTGGAATGTTCAAAAATATTATTAAACATTGCAGTGAGTACATGAGATAGCTAATTAAAATGTTTCCCTTGCTTTTAATAATCCCAATACGTTTCTTTCTTTCCTCCCTCCATTTTAATACATGTAGTAACCCTAAAGAATGTATTTAGAAGCATAATTAGTAATATTGAGAAGTAACCAAAGCCTAGTCCCAGCTATGTCTAATTTATGTAAAGAATTAGTGGGCTGAACAACATGCATTTATGTGCTCATTTATGAGTGGCATGCACACACATACACACACATGTCCACATATACTTGGCTACACACATTCACACATGCAGGCTTGCAGGCATGCACTTACATATGCACACACATATAGGTTCATACACCTGTATACATGGACGCCTATCCACTCATACACTTACATACACATGCACACTTATGCATTGCACACACACACACACACACACACACACACACTCACGGTTCCAGCACACATATGCTCTCAGCATTGAAGAGTTGATAGGGAAAGTTGCTTTTGCTTGGCTCTTAAAAGTTTTACAGCCCTCATGTTTCTCAGTCATTTTACATGAACTCCGTCTTTAAGTAGCGGAGACACTGTGTCAAGGTCATAGTTTCGCTGCTTGGTGATGAGAAGAAGATAGACATTTGACTGTTAGGCTTCTTGGCAGGAAATTTGGTAGCCAAGTCCCATTCAATTTGTCAAGTGCAGCAGTGGAGTCTTGCAGCCCTGCTCTCTTCTGTATCACCTGAGAAAGACTTTCTTCCAGCCTCAACTCAAATGACAGGCCCAGGATGGCAGCCACTCCTAGAGTCTTTAGAAGTAGTTTCTGGAAAAGGCTGTTCCCCTTTGACATGTGACCTTTCCAGAGAAAATTAAGGGGGGAAAAGTACCTAAACATTTTTCCACCTGTCACTCTAAACCTTTATGTAAATGAAAATTTAAACAAATCTGTGATCACCGGCTTTCATTGGAGATTTTTTTTTTAACAGAAAAAAAATTCTCTTGAATTATGTAAAGATGCATCACAAGATATTTACAATTTTTTAAAAAAAACAGATATTCTTTTTATATACTGATAAAATTGGAAACTTGGAAGCATATTTGGCTGTAAACAGATGGTTAAAGATATTTTTCTGGGAAGAATCAGAAACAGTTATTTCTGACTTGCCTGGCTTGGTTAAACATTACTCTGAAAAGTCAAGGGGCACAGATCAGCAAGCTAGAGTGTCGTAGTTCTCCAAGTATAGTGGTGGTAGCCAAACAGAGTTGTTGTTGTTGTTGTTTATCACTATGCTAGAGATAAACCTGATAGTAACTTGTACCCTTCTTTGTTTTTCTTTTCTTTTTTTTTTTTGTTTTGATTTTTTTGGTTTTGTTTTCCACCCTCAAACTCAGAGAAGGTTCTGTTGTTATTGTTTAGTTTTCAATAGAGAAGGCTTCCCTGTAGCTCTTTAATAGTTTGCCTGCTACCCTGACACCAGTACCATGGTGTGTGTGTGTGTGTTCCTTTTTTCAGGGAAAGAAGCAAATGAGCAAGTGCTGGTTTTGCTTTGCTCTGGGGAACCCAATCGTTGGAAAAGAGTTGGCCAGGTCAACAGGCTTTCCTGTCCCTTTAAACGCAGTGGGTAGGAAGTTACATCAAAGCAAGTGACTGAAGCCTAGGGCAGGCCCAATGGCTCACGCATGCCATCCCAGGTATTCAGGACGCTGAGAACTGTGGCACCCAGTTCAAAGGCAAGAAAGTCTGTGAGACTCTTCTCTCTACTAAACTACCAAAAACAAAGTGAGAAGTGACTCAAGTGGTAGAGCAGTGTTCAGGCCTGGGGGGAAAAAAAAAGGAAAGAAGGAAGGTAGGGAGGGTGGGAGGAAGAAAGAGAAAGAAAAAAGAGAAGAGAAATTGCTGGGTGAAGGAAAAGGAAACTGACACACAGCCATCCCTTCCCCCATCTCACACCTCTTCCAGACAGACTCTAACCATAGAAAACACTTCCAATATCAAATTCCACCCGGGTCAAAGGAGATTTGTAGCAGGGGGAAGAAAAACATTGATTTTCATGAACTTGTCTAATAAGCATGAGCTATGTGGTGCTAGAGGACTTTGCATAGGATGTGTGGGGGGGTTGTGAGGGGGAAGGGAGGGACTACTGGAGGAAAGATTGGGGTGTCAAAGGCTGCCATGTTATTATTATTATTATTTTTTCCTTTTACAAGCTTATAAAACACAAAAGGCACCGGCTAATCTGAGGTGCTTTCTGGTGGAATTGTTCGGGAGCGATAATCTGTCAACAGATTACAATTTTGCTTAATTTTAATGTGGCTAACTTAAGATGGTTGTATAGTAAATTTATGCAACTGATCATAGTTATTAAATTACCACATCTGCAAAGGAAGCAATCAAACCACTTATTATAGTTGCTGTGAGTGAATGCTAAATGTCAAGGAGTTACCAGCGCGCTGCGGGAAATCGGGCTCCAGTTAAAGATGCATAAAATATCAGCACTTTTTTAATGCTTGTGCATCCAGCAAAGACTCCTATCATAATTAACTGGTATGGAAATAAATAATTTTTACAAACTACCTTCTTCGAAACAGTTCTGCCATTCTCTCCCCCCTCTCTTTCTTTCTCTCTTTGTGGGTCCAAGTCTGCTGCTGCTCTCTGAGTGATATTTAAGTCTTTAGACATATTTCCTTCAAACTCACATATGCCATAAAATATTTAAATCTTGCAGAGAGGTTGGGAAAACGATATTATAAATCCCAACGCTTGGTGCTAAAAAAGTAATTTATGATGATTAATTTAATTATATGTTTTTAAGGTTTTGATATTTTTAAAACTTGGGATTCTTTTTTTTTTTTTTGGTGATGGTCCCAGTTTGGCAGTGTTGTGGGGGAGGGTAGGAGGAAGAAGGGGGAGATATCTGTAAACAGTAAAGAATTGTGGAAGAAGGCAGATCCACCAGGAAGGGGAAGCAATCGAGATTGGGAGCTGGATCCAGACAACTGGATTTCAGATCTACTTTTGTAGAATTTGCTCAGTCTCCTCGGACCAGGGTCTCAGCCAGGTCCCAGTCCATGAAATGTAAAACGCAAAGACTGTGTGACTTGGAAGATGGGTTCTTTAAATATAGACTTCCGTGGTGGATGCCTGGAAAGGACTAGAACAGCGACTGGCCATTTGAATTCACTGATGTTAGCTGCTGCTACCTTTTATTCCTCTAAGAGAGATGTGTCTTTCTGTTGCCTCGTTGTTTTCTGGCACACACCAGAGCCCACTCTTGGCATAATGAAATCTTGGCATAATGAAACCTAAGGCCTCTAGTCTAGGGGTTGGATACTGTTGGTATGTGTTTGGTGAGCTTTGGGGTTTGAAGAAAGCAGAGCTTCTCTCCTAAGAGCAGCTTAAAAACAAGATCCTGGCGGGTCCAAGTTACCTAAACAGAGTCTGTGTTTCGGAACTCATCCAGCTAAGCGGCATCATTTGGGTTTTTAGAAGTGAATATTTTCCCTAGGGGTTATCACAGGAGAATTGGTTGATTTAAAAGTAGTCTGAGCTGGGGGCCAGTGACTCACGCCTGTTATCCTAGCTACTCAGGAGGCTGAGATTGGATCATGGTTCAAAGCCAATCCTGGACCAGGAACTCCATGAAACTTTTATCTCCAATGGACCATGAGAAAACCAGAAGGGGCACGGTGGCTCTAGGTGGTAGATCTCTAGCTTTGAGCACAAAAGCTCAGAGACAGCACCCAGGCCCTGAGTTCAAGCCCCCAAACCAACAAAAAATAAAATAAAATAGAATAAATGTAGTCTGGGGTGGCTTTTATAAAACCATCATAGAAGCAAGATCCTGGTGGGTCTTGAACTAAGTCTATGTAAAGGATACCTAGATAAGAGATACCATTTTGCTTTTAGAAGTGGGTGTTTCCCTTTGGGCCATACCAGGAGAAATAGCTGACTGGAATTGGCTTTGGAGGATGAAGGAAACTAACAGAATAATGCTGAGCAATTAAGGACCCTTACCCTGGGTCAAAGTGCCAACTAGACCCTGTGAAATACAGGTCACAAACAGAGCTGCCCACTTGATTCTGAGTCCTGGTGTGAGCCCACAGGCTCCCACATAAACCACATCTATCGGGTGAATTCCCTCAGTGCCACGCTCTGGAGAAAAGCTGTGGACCATTTCCTGTGAGAAATAAGAGTCTCATGAACTTTCCTGTCCAGGCTGACTGAGCCGCCCATCCTCAGAGCGTAGCCTCCTGAGTAGTTACGGTGACAGGCATGAGCCACCAATGCTGAGTCCACATCTTCTGCTTGTCTTTAGCAGAAGGAACTGAGATTTCCCCCTCCCTCACCAGCCATTCCACACACACACATCCCCCCAGCCCCCTCCCCATCTGCCTCATCCCTCCCCCCCTCCTATTATAGCCAAAGTGTGGGTGGGTGGGGGGGAAAGAAACCATCAAATTTAAAGATTTCACTAATGGTAATGAAAGAAATACTCTGATATAGCATTAAGGATTTTTCTCCTGAAATGTGTTTAATGTAAATATGCTGTCAGAGACCCTTCAAGTAATTGACATGAGCACATGATTAGCGGCAGTGTTCTTGACGGTATTTTTTTGCATAATCTTACTTTTTTTTTTTTTTTGATGAAACTCCTCAACCACATTTTATTCTCAGTTCTCTGTAATCACTCCTTCTTGCCAACATTTACTTTGTCACAAGAAATCTTGTAAGGGGGTCATCTCACTCAGCTAAAGGGTACTGGTAAGGGGGGTCGTATTGCCATATTGAGGGACTGTAGCTTGTCTTAGGAAACCTGTTGCCTCCTTCCCCCACCCCCCAAAAATGTAAATTTCTCATCAAGTTGGATGAAAAGTAAACTGAATGAGTCACTGGGCAGAGTGAGCCCTGGCTTGCTAGCTGGAGGTTAAAGGTGATAGAGCATTGACCTTCTGTGCATGTTAGACTTGAGGTCTCTAAACCAAAACGCCTGACCTAAACAGTGTAATAAAGGAGGTGTGTGTGTGTGTGTGTGTGTGTGTGTGTGTGTGTGTGTGCACGTGCGTGCCAGTCCTGGTGCTTGAACCCAGGGCCTAGGTGCTATCCCTGAGTTGTTTTTTCTTTTTTTCACAAGGCTGGAGCTCTACCATTTAAACCAGAGCTTTACTTCTGGCAGTTCATGGGAGATGAGAGTGTTCTGGAATTTCCTACCCTGGCTGGGCTTTGAATCTCCATCCTCAGATCTCAGCTTCCTCCGTAGCCAGGCTCGGGTGATAGGTGTGAGTCAGGGATACTCTGCTGGAGACACTGATTTTGCTCCAGACGTATTGGTCCGTCCTGGAAGGGAGCATGTGATGAAACAGACCAGTTCACATCATGGTGGCCAGGAAACTACAGAGAAAATTGCCTGTCCTGATGGGCTTTCCCCATTCATCCCCTCCATTTCATTCTGTGTGGGACCACAGTCCATAGGCCAGACCCATAGTTCTTTCTCGCTTACTTCTTTGTCTTTGGGGATCCCTGCAGAGGATGGGGGTGGGGTGCTTTAGGAATCTTCTAGATACTTCTCAATCCAACTAACTTGACAATCAAGAGAACAGACATCAGCTGCATTCCTGAGGATGTCCAGGACGCCTGGGAGAAGTCAGTTCTTTTGTGGTCAGACAGTCCTGCCTGTGAGCTCATCGTTTTAGGAAGCTGATTTTAACCTTTCTGAGCCAGATTGGTTTTTCTTTTTCTTTCTTCCTCCCCTCCCCCCCATGTGGAATTGAGCTCATCTTTGGAGATATAGAAAAAAAAGAAAAAGAAAAAAGGAAAGAAAGAAGGAAAAGAATCGGTGTTCAATTATAATCATATCCAAGTGGCCTAAATTAAACCACCCTGATCCATAAACATTCATAACCGCATACAGTTAAGTTACATTAATAGTCAATATAATAAACCTTCACCTTTATTGAAGCTGCTCCTCTGTTTCTCTTACCGTTCTTTAATCTATCTCAATAGATTTCTGGTGTACAGCCTGTATAGATTTGGCCAGTGACAAGGGTTAGAGTACTCTTGTAGAACATTTACTTGTAGCTCTGAAAAGCCCACATTCATCAGAGGATGAAGTCGATCAGATTGTGCCAGGATCGATGGTAGCCTTCTGGGACCCCTCTTACACTCGTCCTGTGTTCACCCTTTCTTTAGAGAGGATTCACGCACGCACACGGGCATGCCTGCGCACGCGCGTGTGCGCGCACACACACACACACACACATGCATGCATACCTACGCACATACTTCTCTGTCCTCAAGCCATTTATCTCAGAATGTCAAATTGCAATAATTAACCATTATTGATCTTAAATTCAATTAACTTCATTAACACAGGTCACGGTGGGGGTGCTTGTAAGGGAAAAGCATTTGACAAGTGTCTTTGCTCGACATTCCATGTTCCAAGCAGTAGCTGTGATAAGCCTTTCATACTGTTGCTTCTAATCTACGAGCACACACACACACACACACACACACACACAGACACACACACACACCCTACTCCCACAGGCAAGGTAGCAGAAAGAGCCAGGCAGGGAAATTCATGTGAGGGCCCCCCCCCCTCAGGACCTCAATCCCTGGGCCTCCATTCCTGGGGCTCAAGTTCTGAGTCACTGGCCCTGGGGCTCCCCCTCTGGGCCTTCATTTCTGGATATCCACCCCCCACCCCCACCCCGGGCTCTGGTACTGAGTCACTGATCCTGGTGCTTTATCTCTGGGACTCCACTTCTGGGGCTCTGGCTCTGGAAGCTCTGTCCCTGACCCTTGGCAGTTTCCACTGGTGGTCTTCAGTGTGACTGGTGGAGCCACGGCAGCACATTGGCACATGAGCCTAGAGCTCCGGCGACCTCATTCTTCAAGTGCTCCACTCTTCTTCCCTTCTTCCCGTGCTGCACTAAGAATGGTGTTGATCCCTGGACTTCTGGCTCTCACTGAATCCCGTCCCACATACGCTGCCGTCCCACATACGCTGCCGTCCCACATACGCTGCCCACTTGTGGCATGTGGCACAATGAAAGAATTGGGGGGGAGGGGGCGGGATTCTTTCTTCTCTTCCCTCCTGAGCAGAACCTAAGTGTGAAGTCAGGAAAGAAGCAGGGCCATGCAGCAGACAGGAGAAGGCCTCCTTCCCTTAACCTTTTTGTCTCTTATCCGTGATGGCATGGTACCCGATGGGGCTGAACACAAAGGCACAGGTAGGAGGACTTAGCACCCTCGTACCAGCAGTACCTTTTTGGTGTAGGTGAGTGGGGTGCCTTGTTCATTGGGTCTGGATTTCTAGTCTGGGCTTCTGTTTATTTTATTGTGTTGGTCCTGGGGCTTGAACTGGGGTCTTGAGCACTGTTCTTGAGCCTTTTAATGTTAGGTTAGTGCTCTACCACTCGAGCCACAGCTCTGCTCATGGCGTGTGTGTGCATGTGTGTGTGTGTGTGTGTGTGTGTGTGTGTGTGTGTTGCGTGATTCTTTGGAGATAATAGTCTCATGGATTTTCCTGCCCGGACTGGCTTTGAACCACAGTTCTCAAATCTCCTGAGTAGCTAGGATGAAAAGTGAGAGCCCCCGGTGCCTGGCAGGAAATGATTTTTTAACATTTTATAGAAGTAAGGAAATGTCCCAAGGAAACAAGATAAAACACACAAGAAGAGCAATCATGGCAGGCCTTGTGCGTTCTTGACTACCTTCCTTGTTTGCAAGGGCTTTAAAAAAAATGCTATTAATGGGGGAGGGAAATGGGGACCAAGACATGAGAAAGGGTATCAATGTACGTGAATTAATGCACCTTGTATCTGGCAAATATAATGTAATCCTTCTATTAATTACAATAAAAAATATATGAAAAAAATGCCATTAAAGTTTGAATTGAGTTCTCTCTCTGATTGCCAAGCTGGTGCTCTACCACTTGAGCAACACCTCCTGCCTTCTCATGTTTTATTGTTGGAATCTTTGATTTGATTCAGCAAGCACCGCCCCCCTGCCGCCCCCCAGGGCCTGCGTGGATCAGAGGCTGTTGAGAATCCCTGGCCTGCCCCAACACCAGGCAGAGAAAACCACAGACACACAGTGAGCCAAAGGAGGAGCACAGAGGCACAATGCCAGAGATCCCAGCACACACCTGTCAAAATGGGGGTCCAAGACATGGAGCCAAGAGGGTTTTTCTTGTTCTTTTTCTTTTCTTTCTGGCTTGTTTGTTCGTTGACCAGTCTTTGGGAGGGTAAAGAGGAGCGAAGGGTGAACAAAGGTAGCAGCGGGACTCACTGAACACTGTGGCAACTGGAACTTCAGCAACATCAGGGGAAAGGGGGTTTGCTTCTTCTGAGTGGGGTCACCCAGGGAGAGGCAGGGTAGGGAGAAGGCTGTGAGGGTGTCCTCAGAGCTCAGGTGGCAGTTATGGTGGCTTTAGCCTGTCTTTAAGGAAAGCCTGTAGCTGTAGTAGGTCTCTGAAGAGGGGCAGAAATGACACCGTATGTCAGGGCATCTGGACAGGACGGAGCCAGGGACACAGCTGGCAGCAGGTGTGTGTGAGGGGGCTGGGCCTGAGTATGGATTTGCTTGGAGCTTCCTTCCCTGCAAGCCTGGGTAACACGAGAACTTGCTTGGTGTCCCTGTTAGGGAAGGAGGACAGGGATAGGGCAGGTGGATCCAACTGTCATCCACTGTGATTCTCAAAAAGAGGGAGTGTGGCCCGGCGAGGGAAATTGCTTATCTGGATCATGAATACCTGGCTTGCCAAGATACTTGGAAGTGATCTACAGTGATTTAAGAGTCAATCCAGTGGCTTGGTGGGGGTCGGAGGTGGGGAGCTCTGAGAAGAACCAGAACTTTTCCCTATGAGGAGACACAGGGACTCAACCTGAGTGGCAGCCAGACAGCACCCAATGAAGGTAAAGGGGACTGGAAAGAGTCACTGCACACCTGTTGGTTCCCACAGGTGGGAAACAAGGCCCACCTGGCTGCCGGGTGTCCTCTAGCAGCCTACCAGGCTGGTGAAAAAGTGTTCACTCCTGCCTTTTCCTCCTCCTCCTCCTCCTCCCCCTCCCCCTCCTCTTCCTCCTTGGAAACTGGTGTCTTTGCCTCCCATAATTCATTGCCACCGTGGGTGACTAATAGAGTACCAGGGGACGAAGGAAGCCACAGCAGAAGGGGGTGGGGCATCTTGCCCTTCTGGGTGTGTAGACACACACACATACACACAGAATGCATGCTCTGTGGGGACAAGAAATACCTGTTTCTTATCTTCTCTGCTGATTGTGATGACAGAGCCTGACATACAAGAGGTGTTGCATGCATACACATTTCCTTTTGTCAGGCACCAGTGGCTCACACCTGTCCTCCTAGCTACTCAGGAGGTTGAGATCTGAGGATCACAGTTCGAAGCCAGCCCAGGCAGCAAAGTCCGTGAGATTCTTACCTCTAAAGAGCCACCCAAAAAAACTGAAAGTGGAAATGTGGCTCAAATGATAGAACTCTAGTCTTGAGAAAAGAAAAAAGAAATAAAAAGCTCACAGACAGTGCCCAGGCTTTGAGTTCAAGCCCCAGGATCAGTGTGCATACACGTGCACACATATGCACACGCGTGCACGAACACAATACATTTCCTTTTTTCCCTTTTCTAATTTTTCATGAGATTTCCAGTGCTCTGTGAATGTGTGCTGATGAAGTTGTAGGCGATGCAGCTGAAAGTCCCTTTTCTGTCTCACCTCCTGCTGTCTCACTGCCCACCTCTTGGTTTCTGCAGGAGATCTATCCACAGTGAGACCAGCATTCTTCCCTGTCCCTTAGCCCCCAGAAGACAGACTCCTGAGGCCTGAGCCACCCCACTCCACCTGCCAGTAGGTCTTTTAGCTCTTCCCACATGAGAACCTAACAGACTTATTTTGCTTTGCAATCTTTACTCTTTCGGGTCTGTGCCAGTCCTGGGGCTTAGGCCCTGTCCTTGAACATTTTTAGTTCAGGGCTAGCAATCTACCATTAAACCGCAGCTCCACTTCTGGCATTTTGGTGGTTAATGGGAGATAAATGTCTTACAGACTTTCCTGCCAGGCTGGCTTCAAACTGTGATCCTTAGATCTCAGCCTCCTGAGTAGTTAGGATGATAGCTGTGAGCCATCAGTACTCAGCTTGTTTGTGTTCTTTTTTTCTCTCTTTCTTCTTTGTTTACAAAAGGAAATAGATGTTGTGAGGCCAGCCAGCCAGTAGCTATTATCTATATATTATTTTGAAGAAATCTGTTTTAATAAATAGAAATGGGGTTTTGTAGGTAGTAGGTATGTCAGTCAAGATTAAATGTGATTGGAATCTTTGAAACATTACCTTTGTTATCTTAGACAGGTAAGGAAGATAGCTTTCACAGTCCATTCAAATGGTGGTTATTGAGATATAAACAACATCTGGGTGAGGGATGGCTGAGTCCTAAGGTAGTTTTGGAGAGTCCCGCTACTGAGTTAGTATGGACTGAGTTCTGGATTATTACTTAGTGCTCCCTATGTAATGCATTAAAGATGTTTAGGTGTTGGATGCTGCCTCAGGGTTGCATGAGTAGTGATTGCACCGAAGCCTGGGTTGGGACTAGCTGGCTGCTGGGGTAGTGATATGTGGTCACTGACCGAGTGCTGTCAGGACTAAGTGAGGGGTGGCTAAGGAATAGGCCACTGGCAGGTGAATGTTGACTAAAATCCTGGACCAGAGCTGACCGAGAACTGGTTAGAGCTGGCTGAGTACTTAGTCAAAACTGGTTGAGTGCTGGCCAAGGCCGGCTAAGTACTTGCTTAATACTAGTTGAGTACAAGGTCAGATTTACCTGGCTTAGGGCTTGTTGGGTGGTAGTCACTGCTGGCTCAGTACTAAGTCAAGGCAGGCTGAGTGCTGATCCAAGGATGGCTAAGTACTGGATGGATAAGTAGATAGATGAAGGATAGGTGGATGGATGAGTGGGTGGGAGAAAGATGGGTGGATTAAAGTTAGATAGATGGATGATGGATGGGTGACTGGGTGGATAAGTGGATGAGTTGATGGATGGGTGGATGGAAATTGAATAGATGGATGAGTGGGTAGATGAAGGATGGATGATGAAGATTGGATAGATGGATGAATAGATGATGGGTGGAAGTGGATGAGTGGGGTGGATAAAGGATGGATGAGTGGGTGAATGGATTGGTGGATGGATGGATGGATGGATGGATGGGTAAATGAAGGATAGATGGATGAGTGGGTGAATGGGTGGATAAATGAATGGATTGGTGGATGGATGGATGGGTAAATGAAGGATAGATGGATGAGTGGGTGAATGGGTGGATAAATGAATGGATTGGTGGATGGATGGATGGGTAAATGAAGGATAGATGGATGAGTGGGTGGGTAGATGAAACATGGATGAATGGATAGATGGATGGAGGTTGGATGGATAGAGTTTGGATGGATGGATGCATGCTTACATGCGTGCATGAGTGGATGAATGGATTTGTCAGTGGATGGGTAGGTGGAGGAAGGATGGATGAATGAAGGTTGGATAGATGGGTGGATATATGATGGATGGATTCAGTGGGTGGATGTATGGATGGGTTCAGGTGTAAGTGGATGAATAGATGAGTGGGTAAGAGAAGAATCTATGGATAAATGGTAGAGGTTCGATGGATGAGAGGGCGGATAAAGGAGAGGTAGGTGGGTGGATGGATAGGCAGATTAATGAATAGATGGATAATTGTATGGGTAGATGAATGGACAAATAATTGAGTGAGTGAATAGACAGAAAAATGAGTTGAGTGAAATTTGTTACCTCCTTTTCTGTGTAAATCTTAAGCCCTCTTTGCCATTCATTGGCCTTCTTTCTGGAAACAGGTTTTTTTTGGGGGTGTTACAGAATCCAATAAGAATTTGAGTTGTGCATGCGTAGTCATTTTGAAAGGCTCACTTTAAGATCTACTCCCATACACCTTGCCTCAGCTGTGGCCAGCAAAAGAGTTCCTTCTGGTCCCACAGGCCCCTTCAGTGAACCACTTCAGGGATACCAGAAGATACTCAGGAAAATCACTCTCTCCTACCTTCCCATGCACCCACAGAGCAGCTGAAGTTGTGCCAGGCACAGAACCACTAACACAAGTGACCACTGCTCATGGGTGTAAATGGATGAGGTGGAAGAGCCATGATATACAAGAATTGGCTTTATTCCTTTTGTCAAAAGAAATGAAAACAGGATGAGCAGAAAACTCCCATAACCACGCAGTCAAGACTGACTCTCCCCCCCCCCCCCCTCTCTCTCTCTCTCTCTTTCCTCTCTCTCTCTGTCTCTCCTGGGTTGGCTGCATGGGATTCTTACTCAGGTTTCCAGTGGCTGCAGGTGACATCAGCAATGAATTATCTACTGGGGCTGGGGACACAGAAAGAACTCCCTGGAGAGCTGACGGTTGTAGATGTCTGCTTTTTGGTTGGGTGCCCAGGTAGTTGACATATGCTTAAAGTCTAGGACAGAGGTGACTCAGACACTCCCCAAACTTGAGTATTTATGTACTCTTGAGCTTGGTCACAGTCAGTGACTTTCTCCTATAAGTCTTTGCCACGCTGACTTTTCCTCGCTAGGAGACTGGCCCCCAAACTGTAGCAAAGCCACCCATGGAAAATGGCCAGGGAGAGCTGCTTTCCCGTTCTGCACTAGGGTTGGGGGTTCCCGGCTCTCTGACCAGCTCCCCTTCCTGAACAGCTCCCCTTCCTGAACTTGTCTCTGGAGGTGATTTGGGAGGGAAACGTGAGTAATAGTTCTGGTTGGGTTATCAATATGGTTCCAGGAAAGGGAGTGTGAGTGTATATCTTTCACTGCAATGAGAGGCCAAAGAAGGAAATTGAGGCAGCTTCTTTCCTAATCTAGGATGAGTCCAGGCACAGCTTCTTGCCCCTTGTATTTCCTTTCCTTTTTCTTTTTAAAAATTCATTACTTTATATTACTTGTTGAAAGCAGTGGGTTTCATTGTGACATTTTCATACATGGTTAGATGAACTTGAATTATATCCACTGCCTGCTGGCATCTTATCCTCCCTCCTCACCACTTTCCTGCTCTTTCCAACATCCTCTTGCTACATCCATGTTTTTTTTTTTTAACCTCTAGATTCCATAGATGAGAGAAAACATGTGATCGTTGACTTTGAATCGGTTATTTTACTTCAACACGATTATCTCAGGTTCCTTCCAGGTTCTTGCAAGTGCCACGCTTCTTTGTGGCCAAATACTATTCCATTTGTGTGTGTGTGTGTGTGTGTGTGTTCTTTTTCCATTCATCCATTGATAAAGATCCAGATTGATTTTTACAATTCGGCTATTAGGAATAGTGCTGTCATAAATGGGGGTGTACAGGTGTCTTTATTGCTTTGTTGTACAGGTGACTTAACATTGCTTCAGGTAGATTCTCGGAGTTTGCCTTTTGCTTTCTGCCTCACTTGCAGGTACAGAATGTTTTCTGATGCAGGCTTAGATTTGCAGTGGGAGAGGTCTCTTGGGGCCTTGTCAGAAGTGACAGACACACAGACACACCTACATACACCCACACACATATGCACGCACACTTGCACACACACATAATATGTAAAACAAATAATGGACACCTTTACTAAACTGAAGAGATGTGGCTTGTTCACATGGACTTTATTCCAATCAGCTCAATGCCCTGCTTTTCTTGGCAGGAAATCCTTGCATCTTTATTAGCACAGTGATACTCAACCTAGCAAACCTTCATGGTGCACATTACATCAAATTAACGTGTACAAAATTAATATTCTTGACCTGGCCAATGGGACGAGCAATCAATCTAGGAGTGGTTGTCATCTCACTGCAGCCAGCCTTCTGGAAACGACTTTACCATGATAGCGTCACTCTGTGTCCTTCCTCACAGAGCCTCTGATTTGCCTTTGAGCCTTTGAATATTCTGTTTTCTGTGTCCAGTGTAGGCATCTGGAAAGTTCTAAGTGTTCCAGCTACCATCTAAGAACATCTCTTATTCTTTTTGGGGGGAGGGAGGATAGTTCTGTGTCTTGCACTCAGGGCCTGGTCTGTCCCTGAGCTTCTTTTGCTCTACCACTGAAGCACTGCACCATTTCCGGCATTTTCTGTGTATATGGTACTGAGGAATCGAACTCAGGCCTTTATGCAAGCTAGGCAAGCACTGTATCACTAGTCCATATTCCCGGTCCCCTCTGTTATTCTTGACTTTTGTTCTGTGTTGTGCTGTCCTGGTACTGAGAGGCTCAAATGCCTGCACTCCAGCTTTTATTTTATGCTCCAGGCCAGCATTCTGCCACTTGAGCCACATCTCCCCAGAAATGGAGTTACTTGGAGATATGAGTCTCACTGACTTTCTTGCTCAGACTGGCTTCAAACCTTGATCCTTAGATCTCAGTCTCCTGAGTAGCTGGGATGACAGGCGTGAGCCAGTGGTGTCTGGCTCAGACTGGTCCTATTTAAGCAGAAATACATACATGTTGTGGCTATGGGCATCTGGATTTTCTAGGATCTTTAGAACAAGGTGAAATTGTCTGAGGATTTGAATTCTTCACCACCAATAACCCTATACAAAAGGAGGTGACAATTCAGTTAGAGAAACTGATGTGACATGGGGTTTATTAGGGTCAGCCCGGAAAGCATGATATGGCTGGGGCCTTACTTGATTCCTCTATGAATCCTTGACGATACACTCAGGGTAGGCCTGGAGAAGGGAAAGCTCAGTGCACGATGAGAAATGTGAGTCTTCTGCCTGTTTGCTATTCTGTTCCCTTTCCCTTGTCCTGTAGTTTTCTTTTTGCTTCCTCCCAGACTTTCTGTCTGTTCCATGGGCCCCATGTTAAGGCTGCTAGATGGTAAGTCCAGTTGTTTTTTTTGGGGGGGGGGACTGGGATGTGCTTCCCCTCACAGGGGTGTCTCTTTCTCTGAGGGGTATGAAAGCCAGCCTAATGGCTTCATAGGAGGAGAGGAGCTCCTCCTCTCCTGCCAACACGGGACAATGGTTGTCCAGGTGTCTTCTTAACTTTACTCATTGCTACATCTTGTGCGTGTCATCCATAGTCTACCCACTGTCTACCCACTGTCCCTTGCGGTTCCGTTTGGAGGGATGAGGAAAATGAAGGCAGACATCAGTCAATCCAGGATAAGGGGAAGAACTCAGAGCCAGGGCCACAGAAAAGGGAGGCCAACAAGATGGCAGATCCTTTCCAGTATCTAGAGGGTTCTCCTGGCCAGCCTCGTTCCTCAGCATCACTGTAGCTTTTGAATAGGCCCTGCCTACATTTCCTGGGCCTGGAACTCAGGGTTCTCAGCCTTGATCAGTTTGCTTGTGTGTGGCTGAGGCTCTGCCACTTGGACTATACCCTCCAGTCCAGCTTTTTTGCTGGCTATTTTGGAGATGCAGTCTTCTGGACTTCTCTAGCTGAACTGGCTTGGAATGGTGACCCGTTAGATTTGGTCCCTGTGAATGGTTAGTATCACAGGTAAAAGCCACCAGCCCTTGTCGGCTGTCCACTCTTGCTGGGCATCTCTGCATTTCAACTCTCAAGATTTCCGTTGCACAGCTCATTCCACTAAGGTAACCGCTTCCAGTTTCCTCTCAAAGTTGCACTGTTTTCCTTCCTCTCCCTGCCTACCTTCTACTAACGAGTGGCCCCCAATTCCCTTATCCAGAGTGGATTCTTCTCTAGCCTTCCCCGTCCGTCTTCTTTTTGTCCTTTCTCTGATCTCTCTCTCCTCTGTCCTCTTTTGACCCTTCCCAAGCATCTAGGACAGGTGATGGGCCACCTGAGCTCTTGTCCTACTCTTGTTTCCCCGCTCTCCATGCCACCCTCTGGCCTCTGCTGTCCATTTTCTTGCGTTCTCAGCAACCCTGTGGATACAGATGGCGCGTATAGAGTCACACTTTTTTTTTTGAGGCAGAGGCTTGTCTGGACTCTTTTTCCTGAGCAGCCACAAGCAAAAGCTATGATTAGGGAAGGCTTGCCTACTAAGAGGTCCTGCTGAGGGAATGATGGGCATGGTTTAAAACAGAGAGCTAGGCACCAATGGCTCACATCTGTCTTCCTCACGACTCAGGAGGCTGAGATCTGAGGATTCAGGGTCAAAGCCAGCCTGGACAGGAAAGGCTGTGCGACTTTTATCTCTAATACACCTCCCCAAAAGCTAGAAGCAGAAGTGTGGCACGAGTGATAGAGTACCAGCCTTAAGCACCTAGACCAAAAATGCTCAGGGAATGCGTCCAGGTCCTGCGTTTAAGCTCCAAAATCGACAATAAACACCAGGGTTAGAACCTCACGCCTGCAATGCCAGAGTGCACAGAGGGGACACTGGCCAGGCCACACCCTCTGTTCCTTTCTTCCCAGCCAGATGCCAGTGTCCCTTCTCTGCCTGCCCGTAGCCTCCATGGACTGAGTGAGAGCTAGCAATTTTGGCTTTGGGGACAGATGTACAGAATGTGAGGAAGAAAATCCCCATTGGACCAGAAAGGGATCCCATGATACCCCGACCACTGGAGGGTAAAGGAAACATAGGAATTTCTTTGTACTAGTGGCTGAGTTTAGTTCATGACAATAATGATTATTAGTGAGGGAGCTAGCTGCCCCCCCACCACACTTCCTGTTTGTCCTACTGGGCTGGCTCCTCCCTCCTTGACCTGTCAATCATCTATACCATGGTTGGGGCCAGAATGGGTTCTAGTCCCAGGACCCTGGAACTTTGGGGCAGGAATGGTTTTCAGTGTCTTCCTGGGGTCCAGTGTTGTAGACTTGGCCTTGGTGGGATGTTTTAAGAGGCATGGGGCCTTTAAGAGAGAGAACCCAGCAGGAAGTATATCCTTAGGTGAGTTGGGACCCTGCTCCTAGAAGGCATTAAGACTATTCTGCCCGCTCCTTTCTCCCCATGGCTGGCAGTTGGTTCAGGTTCTGGCTGAAAGCAGTGATCTCAGTAGTGTGCTTTCTAGCCTGAAGGGAGAAGGTACTTACAGAACAAGAGTTGGCTTGGGTAATTAACCAACAAGAAGCGAGAAGTGGAGGTGTGACTCAAGTGGTAGAGTGCTAGCCTCGAGAGAAAGCAAGTGAGAGCGCCAGGTCTTGAGTTCAAGCCCTAGTTCCAGTATGAGCTAAACCTGAACAACAAAGGTAAAACCCTTTCCTCTCGGACTCATGTCTCCGTTTGTTCCTGGGATTTGTACTCTGGCCTTCTGCTGGCTAGGCAGGCATTTGAATCACTCGAACAACACCCCCAACTCTTCCTGTTGTAGCAGGATTCTAGATATTGTCTTGTGCTTTTGCCGGGGCCAACCTGGAACCATAATCATCCTCATCAATGTCTCCTAAATAGCTGGAGTCACATGTGTGAGTCACATGTCAGTTTGAGAGCATAATACATCAAGATCGATGTCACCGTTCATCATTCTCCCACGTCTTGACGCCATCCCGTCTGTCTCCTTCCTCCTCCTCCTCTTCTTCTTCTTTGATCGCAGGGCCTAGGCGCTGTCTCTTCGTGTTGTTATTCAAGGCTGGCGCTCTACAATTTGTGTTTCACTTCTGACTTTTTGTTGGTCGTTTATTGGAGATAAGAGTCTCATAGACTTTCCTTCCCTAGACTGGCTTTGAACTGTGGTCCTCAGATCTGAGCTTCCTGAATAGCAGGGATGACAGGCCTGGCAAAAATTACTGTTATATTAAAAAAAAACCTTCTATGATTGTGACCACAGTTGATCAATCCATCTGTGAATCAGGCAGACTTGGGGAATGGAGTTGCAGAAGAGGCCTCTTGCAAAGCCTCTCCTCCTTTGGTGTATTTTCAAGACCAGCAGCTCTAGCACAGGATGCAAGGTTAGCTTCCGTGAGGAATAACCAGAGTCCTGGAATACTCTGCGAGACTGACAGAGGGGAAATCCTGTGTTCACTGCTACCTAAGTGTGCTCAGGGCTCAGAGCCTCTGGGTCGGCTCTTCTAGAGCCTGGCTGTGAGCTCCACCTGCTCAGGAATGCAGGCGGGATTTACAACCCCAGTTAACATTGCCTCCAGAAAGCTGGCATCCCAGTCCAAGCCCAAGGAGCTTATGCTAAATAAATATTGACAAAGTAGTCTAAAGAGCAAACACTTTGACATTTGTAAGGTCCTCTGGAAGGTCTTGTATATATTTATACAGCAGCAGCGAACACCGCATACCAATTTTCCCCAACTTGTCCTGACAAAATTCTGCATGGAGAGAGAGAGAGAGGAGAGAGTGGAGGAAGAGAAGGCAGAGGTGGAGAGAGAGAAAAAGAGAAGGAGGAAGAGGAGCTCTTTCCTACTATAGAGGAGAGGATGGGAGGGGGAGAAGGAGAGTAGAAAGAGAAGAAGAGAGGGAGAACAAGGGAGAGAGAGGAAGAGGAAAGAGGAGAGAGAGGAAGAGGAATGAGGAGAAGAGAGAGAGGACAGGAGAGAGTGAGAGGAGGAGGTAAGGGAAGGAGAGGAGGGAGGGAGAGAGAATATTAGGAGAGAAGGAAAGAGGGAGAAGAGAGGGGGAGAGGAGAGGAGGGCAAAAGAGGAGGGAGAGAAGGTAGAGGATGAGAAAGGGAGGAGAGAGAATGAGAGGGGGAGAGGGAGAAGGGACAGGGGAAGAAAGGGAGAGGAGAGAGGGGAGAGAGAAGGAACAAGAGAGGGAATGGAAAGAGAAAGAGGGGAGAGTGTGTGAGTGGCTGAGAGTGATTCCATGGGAAAGCCGAGTGAGAAGAGCTGCACATGCGCATAGCATAGCATAGTGCTCGGCACTGTACTGCACATGTGCACAGCCACCCACCCCTCCTATCTCCATGGGAACCAAGGCCTGCACTGGGTGGGCAGGAGTGGGTCACAGGTTCTTCTCCCCCCTCACCCCCCACCCACCCTAGAAACTTTACACTGAGCTTTTAGAAAACTTGCTTTTCTCTAGGAGGGATTAAAAAAAAAAAAGAGTCACCCAACCTGGTATTTAATTTATTACAATTGATGTACTTTCTTTTTACTTGGGGGGAAAAAAGAAACGTTAGTGATGCTTTTGTACTTTATATTTATTAAAGACTGGGACTCAAAAACGTAATGAGTGAAAAAAAAATTGCTTGCTTAATTTAAATTGTGAATCTGTCTGTTAAGAAATGCATTAGGGCCAGGAGAAGCATAAGACATATTAATTGACAGACAGGAACTGTTGTCTCTGAGGTTGATGCGAGTAATTTATTACTTTAGAAGTGAATGCCACCTCCAGAATGTGCTTCATTAATTTCAAATTTAGTTTTAATTTCAAGCTGTTGCCCCTTGAGAAGAATAAGGTGGCGAATTATATTTGAAGAGCAGATTTTTTTTTTTTGCTCCAAAGAAACACCGCATCTTAGCCATTTATTTATTTATTTTTGTAAGTTGTGTCCATCTCGTTTACTTCTTTCTAGAAAAGCAAGACTCCCCCCAGATTGGATCGACATTTACTTAATGCTTCTTTTTCTTTCTCTCCTGTTTTTCTTGTCTCCCCACGCCTCCCCTCTTTCTCACCTGCCTATCCCTCATCTCCACCTATGATCACGACAGCCTATGTTTCCGATGAATTAAAAGCAGCTGTCTTGGTAGATGAAGAGGTAGACAGAGAAGATCTCACAGCAGATGGAGAACCCTCGGCCAAGTATGTGTGTCCGGAGAAGGAACTCAGCAAGACATGCCCCAGTTACCAGAATTCTCCAGCCGCTGAGTTTTCCAGCCACGAAATGGACAGCGAATCCCACATTAGTGAGACGAGTGATCGAATGGCTGACTTTGAAAACAGCTCCATCAAAATCGAAGAAGAGACCAAGGATGTGTCCACACCTTTAGAAGATACCACCGCCATCTCAGACAGCCTGGAGCAGATGAAGGCTGTATACAACAATTTCCTGTCCAACTCCTACTGGTCCAACCTCAATCTCAATCTCCACCAGCCCTCATCCGAGAAGACCACGGGTGGAAGCAGCAGCAGTAGCAGTAGCAGCAGCAGCAGTTGTGGCAGCAGCAGCTTCGACTGGCACCAGAGTGCCATGGCCAAGACCCTACAACAGGTGTCTCAGAGTCGCTTACTGCCCGAGCCCAGCCTCTTCAGTACCGTGCAGTTGTATCGGCAGAGTAGCAAACTGTACGGCTCCATCTTCACCGGGGCCAGCAAGTTCCGATGCAAAGACTGCAGCGCGGCCTACGATACCCTGGTCGAGCTGACGGTACACATGAACGAGACAGGCCACTACCGTGATGACAACCACGAGACGGACAGCAATAACCCCAAACGCTGGTCCAAGCCACGCAAGCGCTCTTTGCTGGAGATGGAAGGGAAAGAAGATGCGCAGAAAGTCCTCAAGTGCATGTATTGCGGCCACTCGTTCGAGTCCCTGCAGGACCTGAGCGTGCACATGATCAAAACAAAACACTACCAAAAAGTGCCTCTGAAGGAACCGGTCACTCCCGTGGCCGCCAAAATCATCCCCACCACGCGGAAAAAAGCATCGCTGGAATTAGAGCTCCCCAGCTCCCCCGATTCCACAGGGGGAACCCCCAAAGCCACCATCTCCGACACCACTGAGGCTCTCCAGAAGAACTCGAACCCTTACATCACGCCAAATAACCGCTACGGCCACCAGAATGGGGCCAGTTACGCCTGGCATTTCGAAGCCCGTAAGTCCCAGATTCTCAAGTGTATGGAATGTGGCAGTTCCCATGATACCTTGCAGGAGCTCACTGCCCACATGATGGTCACCGGACACTTCATCAAGGTCACCAACTCAGCCATGAAGAAGGGCAAGCCCATCATGGAGACCCCTGTCACCCCCACCGTCACCACCCTGCTGGATGAAAAGGTCCAGTCGGTGCCCCTGGCAGCCACCACCTTCGCCTCCCCCTCCAACACGCCCACCAGCGTCTCCCCCAAACTGAACTTGGACATCAAGAAGGAAGTGGAGAAAGACAAAGGCGTCCCGGAGGAGAAGCCGAAGGACAAGGAGAAGCCCGGCGAGGAAGAGGAGAAGTATGACATTTCTTCCAAGTATCATTATCTGACAGAGAATGACTTAGAGGAGAGTCCGAAGGGGGGCTTGGATATCCTCAAATCTTTAGAAAACACAGTGACGTCCGCCATCAACAAGGCCCAGAATGGCACCCCCAGCTGGGGTGGTTACCCCAGCATCCATGCCGCCTACCAGCTCCCCAACATGATGAAGCTGTCTCTGGGCTCTTCTGGAAAGAACACGGCCCTGAAACCCTTATTTGGCAATAATGACATGGTATCTCCCACCAAAAGCCAAGCCCTGATCTCACCATCCAGTACCCAGACATCCCCGATGCCCAAAACCAACTTCCACGCCATGGAAGAACTGGTCAAGAAAGTCACCGAGAAAGTTGCCAAAGTCGAGGAGAAGATGAAGGAGCCCGAGGGCAAATTGTCCCCACCCAAGAGGGTCACTCCTTCCCCGTGTGGCAGTGAACGGAGTGACCCCATCAAGGTGGAGGCGGCCAACGACGGGGGCTTTCAGAGCCAAGAGGGGAGCCCCAGCAGCCCCCCTCGGGATGGCTGCAAAGAGGGCAGCCCCAAGGCAGAGCCGGTGGAGAATGGCAAAGAGCTGGCGAAGCCCCTCAGCAGTAACAGCAGCAGCAGCCTGAGTGGCAGCACAGCCATTATCACGGAGCATCCTCCCGAGCAGCCTTTCGTGAACCCACTGAGTGCCCTGCAGTCGGTCATGAACGTGCACCTGGGGAAGGCTGCCAAGCCCTCCCTGCCCACGTTGGACCCCATGAGCATGCTTTTCAAGATGAGCAATAGCCTGGCAGAGAAGGCGGCCGTGGCTACCCCACCGCCACCCCTGCCTCTGGCCAAGAAGGCCGACCACCTGGATCGTTATTTTTACCACGTCAACAACGATCAACCTATAGATCTGACAAAAGGCAAGAGTGACAAAGCTTGTTCCGGGGGTTCAGGGCTTTTATCCCCTACGTCCGCCTCCCCTGCCACCTCTTCATCTCTGGTGACAACGGCCAAGACATCGGCCGTCGTCTCCTTCATGTCAAACTCGCCGCTGCGTGAGAACGCCTTGTCAGACATCTCTGACATGCTGAAGAACCTGACAGAGAGCCACACGTCCAAATCCTCCACTCCCTCGAGCATCTCTGAGAAGTCTGACATTGACGGGACAGCCCTGGAGGAGGCCGAAGAGGCCACGCCTGCGCAGAAGAGGAAAGGCCGTCAGTCCAACTGGAATCCACAGCATCTGCTGATCCTCCAAGCCCAGTTCGCCGCCAGCCTGAGACAGACCTCGGAGGGCAAATACATCATGTCCGACCTGAGCCCTCAGGAGCGCATGCACATTTCCAGGTTCACCGGGCTTTCCATGACCACCATCAGCCACTGGCTGGCCAACGTCAAGTACCAGCTCCGAAGGACAGGTGGGACCAAGTTTCTGAAAAACCTGGACACTGGCCACCCGGTGTTTTTTTGTAATGACTGTGCATCCCAGATCAGGACTCCATCCACTTACATTAGCCACTTGGAGTCACATCTAGGTTTCCGGTTACGGGACTTATCCAAACTGTCCACCGAACAGATTAATAATCAGATAGCACAAACCAAGTCGCCGTCGTCAGACAAACTGGTGACCTCCTCCCCGGAGGAGGATCTGGGGACCTCGTATCAGTGTAAGCTTTGCAACCGGACCTTTGCCAGCAAGCACGCCGTGAAGCTTCACCTTAGCAAAACACACGGGAAGTCGCCCGAGGACCACCTCCTGTATGTGTCTGAGCTGGAGAAACAGTAGCATTTGCTTCTGCTGGCAAATGCTTGCAGTTTGCTTTGAGAGAAAACTGTTTGAAGGCACCTTAAGGCCATCCTATCTTGTTTTCTTGGGTACATGTTCTTATGTTTAACTATGGAGAATTAATCTGGGCCGGACTGTTTCTTTTCTTTTCTTTTGTATAACTAACTGTACAGTGTTTATTAATAGAGGTGCATAATCAGCTGTTAACTGGTATAAACTTAATGAAGGTTTAAAACGCAGTGGTAAGTGTTTGGAACTTGGTGTAAAATGGGATTTAGTTGTGAGCATCTCCTTTGGCCCCGCCCCACCGTGCCCCTGCCCTGCCCTACCAAGCCCCGCCCCCGCCCCGCCCCTACACTCTCCTCCAGGTGTTTCAAAGCTGCATGCATTGACAGTTTAATTAAGCATTTATAAAGAAATCCGGGCACACACTTTTTCCACAAGACTTTACACCCTTTTCATCTTTCGCCCTCTGAGTACTTTGAAGCACTTTTGCATTCATTTGGTTATTAAAAAATAAAATGAAATAATAATAATATTAATATTAATAATAATGTATGAAGCTTTGTTTTTTTAAAAAAAATTTCCTTACCAGCTTAGTTATAATTGATAATATGAATCTCCATTTATGCAGGTCTGCAGGGGTATAACACGCCTTGAAATTTAAAAGAATATTATTTTCACATTGAAACATAGATGTATATATTGTATAGATTTCAGACTCTTATGGGAAAAATGTGATGGTGGATAAATGATTTTTTTTCTTCTTGTATTTATATAGCAACCGTGTTTTATGTACTTGTATGCTCTGGGCATAAGCCAGGCTTATCTGTAGTGTATATTTCTTTTTCTTTTTTTCCTTTTTTTAAAAAAAGGTCTATGGGGTTTATTTTGTTTTGTTTTTTAACATGCAAACATTGTAAATTATACAGAAGATACCACAGATAGCATTTATAAAGTATACAGAAACGTTATCACAAAGCAAAGTATAATTGTTTGCTAAACAGTACATCTATACTGATAGAAGTTCATGTTTAAATTATACATATTTATTAGCACCCTATTACCATTTGTTTTCAGCCCAGGGGGGGAAAAACATCTCTGGCAAGCATCATATCATAGTAATTTGCACATGATATTTGAAGGTATTTATTAGAAATTAAAGACCGCTCAAAAGAAAACTCAGTGCTCCAAGGGTTAAGTCTATTTGAAAAAGGAAAAAAAATCACAATAATAAAAACTTGTACTGTATTTCCTAAACATTGATTAAAGCCTTTAAAATATTTGTACTGTAATACTTTGCTTCAAAGTCACGAGATATTCTGTAGTACAATCATTTTTTCCCCCAGTTATTTATAAGCCCTCTTGGTTGAGATTTTTTTTTATAAAAGTATTGTGGATTGCCTTTTATTTCCACAGGTAATTTTCTGGTTTGGTTCTTCCTAATTATCCTCCCAAGATCCTACACCGATGTGTTTTTTGTTATGTTATTATTTTTTTTTTATTTTATCCTTAGGCCTCTATGAAAGGTAACCCCTGGTTACCAGCTCTCTATGGGATTCTGGATTCTGTTCTCTTCCTTTTTTTTTTTTTTGGCAGTTCATTTTGCAGAAGTAACTGACAGCTGACATCATTGAAGAACCTATGTATAAAATATTGGCATGTAAACAGACAACCCAACACTAGGTGCCCTAGTTCGATGGTTAACAATGAAACACCATTCAATGACTTTTCATATAACTCCCTCTTTTTTTTTTCCTACGGCAGCATTAAAATTGTCTCTCTCTCTCTCTTTTTTGCTATAATTTTGTGTTGCGTTCACAATTATGTCTGAAATGTGCTAGCACTAACGAGCACATTAAAATTAAATTGTATGCGATCTGTTTACGACTTGGAGTTGGTTGCTGTGTCTGCCAGGTGCCGGCAGTCAGTCGGAGGTTGCACGTAAATCAGGGGAGATTTTCGGTGAACTTTGCAAGCAGGGAGCACTTTCTTACACAGATGTCTGGCAGTGAACTTCTCCCAAGAATAGCAATTGGAACGAAAAGGAGAAATGCGCACGAGGTTACACCGACAGTGATTAAAAGGGACATTCCCAAAATACTGAGCACCAGAGCATCTGATCCTATCAGGTGACCCTCAGAGAGACCAGAACTTGAAGGAAGAGGTCTTTTCTAGGTGCAGAGAGGTCCCAGATCCCCTCCACCCACCCCCCCACACACCTCCACCTAGCATTAGGGGAAGGGAGGTTGATGGAGAAGGTTTTGTGCGTGATGGAAAATTTTCTATGAATTAGGGATATTCACATAGTCGAAAGCCAAGCCAAGCTGGGTAGTGCACCTTGGAGAGAGGTTAAGGAAGGGGTGATCTTCGCTTTGCTAAAACATGGGTAGCAAGGCTGAGGAGGGGGTGGTGGTGTATGTAAGAGGAGTGTGGATCTTTGCACAGGAGGAGGAGGAGGAGGAGGAGGAGAGAAAGCATTTATATGATAATCACAAGCTTTTATTGGCCCTGGCAAATCATGCCAAGCAAACGCTAGGAAAATCATGTAAAATTGTAAAATACCTTTATTGCTCTATTCCAAGTGCGGTTGCAGTTATGCAGAATCAGAGCTCTTAACCTAGAATTATACAAATGAGAAATCTGTTACATCCATGTAATACATAAAACACCTCAACTTTGAAGGTGTGTGTGTGAGCGTAGGGAGGGGGGAGGGAGGGAGGAAGAGAGAAAGAAATACTCTTTTATTAAAATTTTAAATTAAGCCCTTTCAGAGATGTGAAGCAATCGCCCACAGTTTCTCTCCCACCCCCCCTTTTTTTTTTGTCAAGTTGAGTCCAAACATTACATTCCGTCTACAGTTCCACCCCCACTCCCCTTCCTTTGGTAATCTCTCTCTCTCTCTCTCTCTCTCTCTCTCTCTCTCTCTCTCTCTCTCTCTCTCTCTCTCTCTCTCTCTCTCTTCTCTCTCTTCTCTCTCTCTCTCTCTCTCTCTCTCTCTCTCTCTCTTCTCTCTCTCTCTCTCTGCAGATCACAGGCCACATGGTCTGTGCCCACAGGTAGATGAGAAAACATTCTTGTCTAAACCCACAACTGGTCTTGACCCTGGCCAACTTCTGTCCTGACCACGCCCACCTCCCCTCCTGACCTGCTCCTGCTCTACTCTGATTAACACTGTCAACCTTTACCTGGGAGGGGCTGAGGATTATATCAATTCCTGGGCAAAGGAAGGGGGTTGGTTCAGCTCCCCCCCAGAAACCTGGCTCAGGGGACAGAGACACCCCTACACACACACACGCACACACACACACACACACACACACACACTCCTGTGCTTTTTGCGCCTTCACATCCCGCAGCCCAGATTTCCAGTCTTGGATTTTTCACAGGTTAAATATAGCATTGCATCGGTGGTTTATTAGAACCAAAGTCCTGCCTCTGAACAGCTTCAACTGACAACGCCTCCATCACCACTCTGCCTGAGGGGCTTGAACGGAGAGGGGGAGTCTTACCAGCAATGATGGACACCCCCCCACACACACATTCATAAATGGGGAGAAGGACCCAAATATTCTGCTCATCTTCACCCTATTCTCAAGATGATTTTCAGAGCTTTTCCACATGTATGTGTACGTGTGTGTGTGTGTGTGTGTGTGTGTGTGTGTGTGTGTGAGAGAGAGAGAGAGAGAGAGAGAGAGAGAGAGAGAGAGAGAGAGAGAGAGAGAGAGAGGACACTGAAGCTCAATGGTGGTAATGGGTGGCAGTATAGATTGCCCATTTGGCATTTTGGATTCAGCCAGGAAACACCTGCTCATATTAATGGGATTCAAAAATTACTTTTGCTTTTAAGGAAATACAGATACTGGGGAGGGAGCCTTGAGGGCAAACCTGTCACTGTGTCCTTAGTCTGGGGCTGGGGGGGGTAGGCTTTCTTCTTGGGGGAGGGTGTCCCCTATCCACTTAGATATGCAAATCTTCCTGCCATAGTTACCAAGCCCTGTTCCAGATAAAGAACTGGTCGCTGCCAAGAGAAACCATCCACCCTTGGGTGGCTTGATTTCTTCTGCAATGGAGGAGACGCATCTCCGGTTGAATTCCAGATCTATTGCAGATCGCCGGCTTGGAGGAAGGACTCATGTTCAAGTTCAAAGGTTGTAAGTGGCTCCCTGGAGGATGGAAGGGATGGGGGCTGGGGGTGGGGGTGGGGCTTAATCACAGGTGTGTGGGTGACCCCGACCTGACCCCACCCACGCCAGGCTTCCCTGCAGTTCTACTGTATATCTGCCCAGCCACCAACATTTATGCAGTATCTTAAAATAACATTTGTGATAAATGTGCAATTTAACTAATTTATGGTGCTCTGATGTGCTCAGGGCTACACGCAAGATGAAAATCTTAAATGGAGCTTGAACAGTTCACTTCACAACAAGAAATCAATATGCCACATCTTAGCTATTCGCTGCAGTCAATGTTTAGCAAAAAATAATTATATATATATATATCAGGAATGTAGCTTTAAGTTTTAGGCTGCAAGAATTCTATAATTAAAATCTTACATGTGAGTTGGAGAAGGTTGGGTTTGATAAAGACCCCCTCCGTACTTCCCTGATACCTCAGTTTTATTTTCCTCCTGCAGAAGAAATAAGTTCAACAGATTGATAAGCACAAAGGGGCCCTCCCTCCGCAGGGCGTGGTGGCTCTTGTGTAGGTTGCAGAATTCAGAACTATTGGCTCTACATCCTCAGAAGGAATTTTCCCCTAGAAATACCTCATAACAACATAGTAGACTCCGCTGCCTTTAACCCTTGATCATTTTCCAATCACACACAGAAAACATAAAAGTTAAAACAATAACAAAAACTCTACAAACGGTCTAGCTACATTTTGAGAGCGAACCAAATCCTGCAGACAGGAGAATTATAGAGTAACACTTGCTGATAGGAAGGACGATGGCACGGAACCGATCCACTATTAAAACTGTTGTCTCAGCTAGGTGCCTCGTGCTTGCTTATACCTGCAATCCCAGCTGCTCAAGTGGCTGAGGTCTGAGGATCATGATTCAAAGCCAGCCTCCCAACACACACACCTCCTCCAAGCTGGCAAAAATCTGGGAGGCTCCTGCCTCTAATAAAACATCCAAAAGATGGAAGTAGAGCCGTCGCTCAAGTGATAGAGCACCAGCCTTGAACGAAAAAGCCAAGCAAGAGCATGAGATCCTGAGTTCAAGCCAACACTACTGGCACATTAAAAAAAAAAATCCCTTATTGTCTCCACAAGTTTCCAGTCATCTAATAAAAAAAATAATAAAAAAAATGATTTATTTTTTTCAATTCAACTGTGCAGTTCCTCGGAAATTGGCGACATTGTATTGTGTTGACTGTTTAACACGAAAATAATACACTCTGTATTATAAGAAACGATCATGAAAAGAAAAATGAAAGCAGGCATACCCCAACACCACTCTTCAGTAATAAATACTTTAACTTTAAAATAATAGCTATTATCCTTTTAGCTAATGGAGAAATTACCATTTTTATTCCACCAAAATAGTTATTCCTTTAGTAATAGAAATGCTAACCTTCTTTCTCCCTGTGGATTTATTAGTAAGCACGTATAATCTTTGGCAAAAAAAAAAGGGAACCTGAAAATACATTTCCCTTAGGAAAATGTTTTTCAGATTTCAGCTGACCTGCCAAAAAACATGGGGGGAAATTAGACAGGATTCTAACACAATTCCAGGGCTCTCTGGCCTTCACAGCACATGCGATTGTTCGTTCTAGAATTGCATTTATTTGGAGAAGGTTTTGACTCTGTCTCTGAGCATAAAACTACTAGGAAGAGAAGCTTACTCACCAGACCCCTACCATACCATCTCCTCATCAGTCTTGTCATGGTTAAGGCTGCTTTTCTGTCTGTGATCAAATATAAGATTTTGTTTGGGAGAGGTTCTGTTTCTCCCTCCTACTCCATTGACATCTTCACAAGGCAGAAGAAGAAGAAACCGTTTGGTTCAGAAAGGCCACTATTCTACCACCAAGAAGTCCTAATGGCTCATTCCTGTCATCCTGGCTACTCAAGAGGTTGAGATCTGAGTATCAGAAATTCAAAGCCACCCCAGGCAGGAAGGTTTGTGAGTTTTATATCTCCAAGAATGAGCAAAAAGCCACAAGTGGTGGTGTGGCTCAAGTGGTAGAGTGCTAGTGTTGAGTGGGAAAAAAAAAAACCCTCAGGGAATCTGCTCGGGCTCTGAGTTCACACACACACACACACACACACACACACAGAATTCAATGAGACTTTCTCCACCTCACCCCTACATGAGTTCTCCATGAGAAATGGCAGACACGGAAATGTTACGAAGGTTGGTTAGGGGTTCCAAAAGCATCTCTTCCACAGTGCCAAGGACTGGAGACTACAGTCACTGCTCTGCCAATGATAATGGATGCGCCAAATCGTGAGTTAGCAGCGTGACAGCCGGGGACAAGCTGGGATACACTGGGATAGCTAAAGAATGACTCAGGTCCAGTTAAAGCTTCAGTCATTTTTAGTGATTTCTGGAAGTTCACATGTGCGTATCAACACTTCATTCCTGGTCCAGGAAGCCAGGTGTTGGCAAAATAAAATTCTAATGACGGAAGATCCATGAACAAAAGGCTTCTTTCTACTACTTGGGCATAATGTCAGGAACTCCTGTCCTCCTAATCCGTCATTCCTGATGATCATGATGATCAGCAAGTGACACCGATTCTGGAGGTGAACATCCACAATTAGCTAACTCAGGAATCAGTTAGTCACCATCTAAGCTTCACAGCGGGAGATCAGACTGTAGCTGCCTGTGGCTAGCTGCAGGGAAATGACATAAAACAGAACACATTTTCAACGCCAGATCTTAGGTGGGTGTTGGTGGCTTGCAACTGTCATTTGAGCTTCTTAGGAAGCTGAGATCTGAGGACTACAATTCAAAGCCAGACCTGGGGAAGAAAGTCTGTGACACTAATATCTCCAAAGAACCACCAAAAAGCTGGACGTGGAGGTGTAGCTTAAGTGGTAGAGCACCATTCTTGAGTGTAAAAGCTGAGAGAATGAGCCCAAGTCCGTGAGTTCACGCCTCAGTATTGGTGTTATCTATATATCTATATATCTGTATATCTATCTCCCTATTTATCTACAACCCTCTATTCTATCTACTGCCTATCTGCTATGCATGTATGCATTTCTGTATGTCTGTCTGTATGTATCTATCTATCATTATTATCTATCACTATTATCTATGTATATATGTATCTATCATCTGTCCATCACTATTATCTATTATCTCTCTATCATCTATCCATCACTATTATCTATCATCTATTTACCCATCCATCTATCACTATTATCTATTTATTTATCATCACTATTTATCTATCTATCCATTGCTATTATCTATCTATTTATCTACCTATCATCACTATTATCTATCTACCTATCATCACTATTAATCTATATCTCTATGTATGTGTCTATTTTTCTATTACTATTATCTATCTATATATCTATCTGTCTCTATTATCTATCATCACTATTATCTATTTATCACTATTATCTATCTTTCCACTGATCATCACTGTTTATCTATCATCACTATTATCTATCCATCATCACTATTATCTATTTACCTATATTCACTATTAATCTATCTGTCTCTCTATGTGTCTATCCATCACTATTATCTATCTATCTATCTATCTATCTATCTATCTATCTATCTATCTATCTATCTATCATCTATCTAATAGAGCTATTGGGTGGTTGTACAGCACTGAGTGGTCACAGACATGCCATCAGCTGCCCCTCTGGACATGATCTAGAAGACTTCCCTCTTTCTAGATGGTTTGCCTTTATCATTATTGACAGAGCAATGTCATTTGTAAGAGTGGCCGCCTTAGTGATGAAAGCAAGTTTCCAGTTCACAAGTATTTCTAAGAATACTTATTCTGTCAATCTGGCTATAGGCAATGATAACTCTCACATTGCTAGTATCTTTGATCCAAGCCATGGACACACATAATTAACCTTGAGCATAAAATTATAAACCTAAGTGCGGGCATCATTTTGTGAAGCTGCTGAGCGGGTCCTCCTGCAGGGTTATATGAGCTTGCCTCACAACTCCCAAGGATCCGATAGACAGGGCCTTGACCTTGCTCTGCCCTTACCAGAGACCATTCCTTGGCTGCTGTCTTTGCACAAAGATTTGGATAATCGGGTTTTTCTTTTGTCTTTTGTTTTGTGGCTCTGTGGCTCTCAGCTCTCCTATGTAGATTTGGGGAATTCACTCCATGTCAGCCTAGCGAAATCCAGCTAGTTTCTACCCCTCTTCTCTGGAGCTCACAGCTGTTGTAGAGAGTCATCTAGCACTCTCTCTCTCTCTCTCTCTCTCTCTCTCTCTCTCTCTCTCTCTCTCTCTCTCTCTCTCTCTCTCTCTCTCTGATTATGATGTTTAAACTCAAGTCCTGCGCTTGGTTCCTGAGCTTTTCTGCTCAAGGCTGGAGCTCTACCACACCTCCACTTCTGGCTTTTGGTGAATAATTGGACATAAGAGTCTCACAGACTTTGCTCTGTGGGCTGACTTTGAACCGTGGTCCTCAAATCTCAGCCTCCTGAGTAGCTAGCATTAAAGGTGTGAGGCACCCACTGGTGGCAATGAAATGACATAAATGGGACTTTATAAGCTACATTTAAAAATGACAACGTTTCAACATTTCACTTCCATTTTCCCCCCAGCAGCAGGATTTCAGGGACACATTTACGATCATCATAATTGTGAGTTAGAGATCTCCCAGGCCAAGTGAAATGAAATTACGAGAAACTGAAATCTGTTTTAATTGGAGCATTTATGGAATAAAGAAGTCAGTGTGGCTACTTTTATGACTGGTCTTGATTCATATCCACCCTGTGTCTGGAAGCCTGGCCTGATAAACTTGGGAAGGGCGGGGTGGGGGGAGACAGACAGACAGACAGACACAGAAACACACATGGATAGAGAGACAAAGAGAAAGAGAGAAGGACACAGAGATGGAGAGGGACACAGGCACACACATACAGAGGCAGGCAGAGAATAGATGTCACAGACACATGCACACACACACACACACACACACATATACACACACAGAGAGAGAGAGAGAGAGAGAGAGAGAGAGAGAGAGAGAGAGAGAGAGATAGCACACACACACAGAGAAAAAGATTCAGAGAAAGAGATCTAGAAGGAAAGGACAGAAAATGACATAGGGATGTCAGGAAAGAGTCATTTTCTTAGTTAAAAAAATAGAGGTACAATCGCTACAGTCGCCCGAGTTCCGGCTCAGTGACCACAAACCCAGTCAGCAAAGCTGAAGGACCCAGCTTTTGAAAGCTTCATCAAAGCTTGTCATTGCTCTAATGAATATCATTTAAATTGCTTTGTATATTGGTGGAGTTTGGATGTCGATTTAATTTCTGCATGTGTTTGAGCTCTTCTGCTTGGCTAGGTTAGCTGAGGAGCAGTCGCCTAATGAAAACTGAATGGGGAACAGCGTGGTGTGTTTCCGTCCAATCAGATGGGTTTGAAGGGTCACTGTGACAGGACTTCCCAAAGAAGTAGATGTGGATGGAGATAGGATGCAATCATGTCTGGCCTTGGACAGCGTGAGCTGCCCAAGGCCAACCTCCCCACTCAGCTTAGCCCACTCAGGTATCTGGTATCTGAGTCTATTGAGTGTGGGGACAAAGAATGAAGTTTCAACTTCCTGAAGACAAAAATCCTCAGAGTTTGGCTATCCAAGAAAGCAAAGCTTTGGTCCTGTCAGTTTGTTCTCTCCAGCCATGGAAAGCAGCCATTGGAGGAGGGGTTTGTGGTAGGGGTGGGGGTAGTTTCCAGTAATGGATGGGATTCTACCCTGTCCATCAAGACATCTTGGCTTCTGTTCACAGGAACTTTGGAAACAGGTAAGGAAGATGGGGGGGGGAATAAAGGGATCTATTGTTTTCTTTTTAAAGAAAAATTGTTATTATTATTATGAAGGTGATTTGCAGAAGGGTTACAATAGCACAGGAGAGGGAATGAGTACATTTCTTGTTGGACAGTCTCACCCCTTCCCTCACTCTTTCCCAGTTTTTCCCTCCTGTCCCCATGCACAAATTAGAGAGTTCGGTTCTCACCTAGTGTCTAGAGAGTACCACTGTTACATTAATTCACCTTTTATCCTTCCATCTCTGTGCCCCATCTGCAGTCCCAAACACAGATAAATGAACAAATAGAACCAAAAGTAATCAGAAACAGCAGAAAAGAAATAAGCAAACCTATTGTTTCCATTTCCTAGAGTTCATTTAGATAAATATTATTTTATCTGATCAGAGGCACAGAGGCAATACACCTTTGTGTTTCTCCCCAGAGAGTAGCCTCTTTGGGTCTCACTGTGTGTGAATGTGTAGAGTCCTGCCTCTCTCATTTATCATGTCTGAGTGTATTTCAGATCTAGCATTCACATATGAGAGAAAACCTGCACCGTTTTCTTTCTGAGCTTGGCTTACCTCACTTACCATGATTTGCTCAACGTCCACCCATTTCAAATGGATCTACCCACTGGATGGTTCATGTTGAATCTCCAGATGAAACTTGTCTCCATGAGAACCTAGCTCTCAGTACTCCTGCAGGCTCTCATTTCCCTGTGGGCTTCCTAGCACTGTAGATTCTCCTTTGGAGATAGCATGTGGCTATCCCCAGGGCTTGGGGGAGAGCCAGGTCAGAGGGAGAACACAGCAAAGGAGAACGCCCCACTTCTAGTCACTAGCCTAAATCACTCTAGGTCTGACCTTGAACCTGGCTTTTTTTCCTCCTCATGATAGCCTTCTCAAATGAATGCCATCCATATTTCCATCACCAAAATAGCCAATGTCTTGGGAAATGGATAAATAAATATGTCAAAATAGATGGTGCTTTGGGGATCCTGGCTGCTTCCTCTATAATCTGCATCCTGTCTGCCTCCAGCCCCTTCCTATCTCCGCTTTCTACCTAAAAAATAAAGAGATGCAAAGATGTGTGCATGATGGGAACTGGACATGTTCCTTCCTCTAAGACAGTATGGAGGATCCATTAGACAGTTCCTGTTTTGGTGACCAGTTAGGAGAGAAGAAATGCAAGATGGAGAAGGGAGAAACTGATGCTGGAAGGAGATGCTATCTTGGGCTGGAGCCTGATGAAGACTCTGGGGGTAGCAAAATGGAGGAAAGAGCAGAAGAGTCTCCAGACTCCCAGAGAAGGACTGACTGCAGCGTTTGTGAGGAGCTGGACACCCTGATCTGTGGTAACAAAAGTGGCTGGTGTTTCTATAATAGGAGCTGGTGGTGTTGTCCTGAGAGATGTCTGAGGTCTCACTGTACCCGGGAATGAGAGACACTCAGGTTTCTGTGGACCTTAGCTACCCTCTCAGACATGGTGGATTCTTATTTCACTTGTGGGTCCAAAAGAAGCTGTGATTCTTAGCAAAGTGGCACTCGGAGAAAGGAAGAAAATCATTCATGAGGCCTGGCTTTGTATGAGGGTGGGTTTGAGCTAGAGGGAGGACAGATGTTCAGGGCACTGGTGTGTCAATCCAGGTGTTGGTGGTTCTGCCCTGTCATCCTAGCTCAAGAGACTGAGATCCGGATTTCCCTGTTCCCAGCAAGCCCAGTCTATGAAACTCGTATCCCCAATGAACTATTACGAAAAAGCTGGAAATGGAGGTGTGGCTAAAGCGATAGAGCACCAGCCTGGAGTGGGGAGAACAAAACAAGACATGGGATTGTAGTCAAGGAAGACATTAGAGGAGTTACCCTGGCCTTGGTTAGAAAGCAGCCTGGCTGCCCTCTGCTTTCTTCTTCACTGAGCCAGGACTCATAGTGCAGTCAGGTCTGGAGCTAAACCTTCTGTGTGGTCCCCTCCACAACACTGTCTTGTCCTATCCCATGCTTTTCATTTGTTCTCAAAGTACCTGGGACCCTACACCACAGATTCTTGACCATTGGGAGATTGTAGCTCTTAATTGTTTGAATGAGCAAGAGACACTGGACCGGAACATGCCAAGGGGAGGCTTGGATCCTTTCCAGGTTTGGGGGAAACGATGCCATGCTCAGCAAGATGAGGTCGGCAGGAACTGGCTGGGGATCTCAAGCCAAAAAAGGAATTCCGTGTCATGTATCTGACATGTATCTGGGAGTAAGAGCTGGAGGCAGAGTTGGGCATGCACATGTGACGATGTCATCAGGTATCTGTTGTCTGCCCTTCTCAGATACCTCTCCTTCCTCCCCTCCCTCCCCTCTCTCTTTTATTCTCTCCTCTTGCCCTCCTTCTTCTTCCTCCCCTTCTTTCTCCCTCTCTTTCTCTCCCCTCCTCCTTCATCTCCCTCTCCCTTTCGCTCTTATTTCTTCTCCTCCCCTCCTCCTCCCTCTCACTGCCCTTCTTCCTCTCCTTCCCTTCTGTCCCCCTCCATCATTTCTCCTCCCTTTCCCTCTCTCTCTCATTCTCCCCCTTCCCCTCTTACTCCCCCTCCCTTTCCTCCCCACTGGAAGTTTGATCTGCCCCCTTCTGTGGCTTACCAGCCTGGAAAGGAAAGAGGTTCCCATCATAACAGCAAGAGCGCAAGCATGGTGAGGCATCTGGTTGCTTCTCATTCCCAAGCCAACTACAGTAACAGTGACCACAGGCCTGGCCCGACTTAGCTCAGGCTCCACCCTGGAGTCCTAGCTCTCCTTCTCCCCAAGATCATGTTCAGGGTTCTATTTTGGATGCAGACTTCCAGTTTTGGAACTCTGGATCAGTTGGCTCCAGTAGGGATTAGGAGGCATTTCTTGGGACACCTGGAAAGATGCATGGGCTCAGTTTGCTAAGGAGGGATGAATCCCAGCTTAGACTGGTGCCCTGATTGCAGGGTGCTACAAGACTGCCTCAGGCACCAAGGCTAGATTCTCCTAAGCCTGAGAAACTGAGAAGCACTGATTCAGTAATGCCTCTCATACAACTTTCTCTGCCTCTCTGTCTCTGTCTCTGCTTCTCTCTCTCTCTCTCTCTCTCTCTCTCTCTCTCTCTCTCTCTCTCTCTCTCTCTCTCTCTCTCTCTCTCTCTCTCTCTCCCTCTCCCTCTCCCTCTCCCTCTCCCTCTCCCTCTCCCTCTTCCTCTCCCTCCCCCTCTTCCTGTCAGGCCTCAAAAGTTTGGGTGCTCTACCACTTGAGCCACATCTCTTTTTCTAACATTTTTGCTGGTTAGAAGATAAGAATCTCACTGCCTTTTCTGTCTGGACTGCTTTTGGACCTCAGTTCTCGATCTCAACCCCTGGAGCAGCTAGGATTATAGATGTGAGCCACTCAGGCCTGGTTAGTGCTCTCTTTGTAAGATATAGCCAGAGTAGAATTCGCTAGAATCCTTGGTGGATTCTGCCTGTTTGGCACCTGAAATGAACAGAGCTTATTTACTGGGTGGGTTTGCAAACCATGGCCAGCAGGACAAAATATGACCTGCAGATTTGTTTGGCGTAAGCTACACAATAAAAAAAAATAATTCATTGCCAAAGTTTGGAAATTGGGAATTTTTTTCATGCAACAGTTAGGTTTCTGGAATGTGCTGATGTCACATCTCTGTGTGACAGCAGGTGGCCAGAATGGCCCAGTAGCTGCCCATTTTCAATGGTGCCTTGGCTCTTCGCTTGGCCTCTGTCCCTTATGTTCTTCAGCAGCATCATACACTGGAATGACTGTGAGGGAGCAGGTTGTCCAGGCAACAAGTGATCCCCGAAGTCTGGATAGGAGGGAGAGAGTGACAGAAAAGGAGAAGAAGCCAATCTCAATGTATTAAGAAGCACACTGCAGAAGGATTGTGAGTCAGAGACCAGCCTGGATGACATTAGCAAGACCCAGTCTCAGAAACAGAAGCTAGCCAATGAAAGAATCAAGTGGCCAGGATGGATAACTAGGTCAGTTTTCTGGAAAGTCCTTCAGGATTGTACAGGGGGAAACCCCCCCAAGACTGTCACTAGCTGGGCACTGAATCTCTCTTACATGGGGGGATTTTCCCTTACACCCACAAGACTTAAATTGGAAGTTTTGGTGACGGAGATGAGGCTGATATCTCACGTTGGTCTGCATTTCCTCCAAGTGTGTTCTTTAGCTCAGTGATCTAAGGCTTGGAGCAACTTCCCCAGAGCAATACTCCCAAGCCAGCTGCCATACGAAGGCTGAAATTCCAATCTACTCCTTCTTCTCAGCCTTCTCTGCCTCCTAAATCTGTGCGGTGGTATGTATTATGAGGAGCTCTGAGCCCTGCGTGCCTCATTCACCCATTTTATTTTATTTAACTATTTACTTATGTATGTGTTTATTACCCAGCTAGTTCCACAGATAACTTACAGCCTCTGTGCAGCTCATTAATTGTCTCACTGCTGGCTAGAAACAGAGAGATTGGCTGAGAAGGAAGGGGTGCCCCAAGAAGGGGTGGGAGGCCCCACACGAATGGAAGTCCCACAGAGATTGTGAAAGGTAAGGTGTTCAAGGCTGGCTGTAAGGTCCCCAACTTCCAGCCCTGTCTTGACCACTCCACATGATGTCATGCTGGAAGTGGCTCCACACAGGAAGTCCCTCCCACAGGAAGTGCCACACTTAGCAAAAGATATTTCTTTCCTTGACCAGAATATCTCCAGACTGGAGATTAAAAAAAAAAAAAAAAAAGAGTGTCAGAAAAGACATATTCCTTTGTATCTTTTTTGCTTTCCTTGTATTTCCTGCTGGGTAGGATAATGAATGTATAAATGCCAAGAAGGGAAAGATTTCTTTTCTAGTCAGCTCTATGCCAGCTACCACACCCTGTGTGCCTGCCCAGTGCTCCCATTTCTTTATTGGAGCCTATGGAGAACACTGCACAGTGATTTGTCATGAGGTTGACTTGTCAGAATCCACCTGGAGCGTCACAGAAACAAGGTGAGTGCAATTGCTATGACAATATAGAGGTGAATCCTCTCTGCCTGTCTACCCCCCACATACACCAGAGCTGATGGAGGGGACCCCAGAGACACGAGGGGCTACGGGAGACCACAGTTCTGAATCATTTGTCTTCTGATCCCAGGAGGGAACAACCTGCCACCACTCTTTCCACTGCCACCCTGGCTGCCCATGTCTGTTCACCCAAGACCTCTACGCCAGCATTGCAATCAATTAGGGCTGCAGAATGGACAAAGGGTGGGGATTTTATAGGAAATTAATTTCATTTGGATTTTTCTCTCTTGAGGCCCTGCCTGGCAGCTAGCTCTTGCAACACCCACATGTCCGCAGTCCAACTGCTCTGTCCATCAGCTGTGGTCCGAGTTGACTATTCATATTCTGTATTTTAATTTGGGCAGAACATTTATTTGGCTTCAGTTTCCTTTTTCGGGGGTTTGGAATGTGTCTTCCACATGCAGGCAGAGATGATCTGCTTGAATTTTGTCAGAAGGAGTTTAGTTTTTACCAAGATAGTAACTGAGCTATTAAAACCAACAACCCCTTTTAAAGCAAACAGACCATTAAAATATAGGAACTGTTTATGACATAAATAAAATGGGAAGATATAGATTATTTAAAGATAAGGGTTTTCAAGAAACAGGGATAAAAAGGCATTTAAATAATTTCTCCATGAGATGCATATATGTATATACAGATAAAACAAAGTGAACTTCAGAATGCAAATGTAGATTTTTACCAAAAAGCACAGAAAGAAATTAAAAACCTATGTCAGAGTGACATAAAAAAAAAAAAGCTCATCTTTTCCTTCTTAGTGTGAGCATGATTTCTAAGGGGTAAAGTGTGGGTTTTTTTGGGTGAGGGGAGGGAGGTTTGTAGAAAATGTTTGAATTCATAAGTGGCAGAATTTACCCAGCTCGTAAAGCTACACTATGGGAAAAAAAGAAAGGAGAAGCAAGACATTTGCTTCTAGATCATTCTCCTGAGCTGATTGACAGATACAATAATTTCGTCCATTAGTCCAATCCATTGTCTTTCTTTCTCTCTTTTTTTTTCAGCACAGAAGTACTGTACCACGGAGGTAGATTTCCACTGCTATGCATATTTTAAGGGTTATTTGGCAACACGAGTAAAGCTAAAAGTAGCCTCTTAATCTAATTAATTGACATTTCTGAATCTTGCTTTCACAACAACACATGGTTTCATGTTCTGGGTTTTAGCACTTGTCAAGCTTTTTTGGAGAATGTTTTGGTCAGAATGACAAGATAATTTGTGACTGAGGCTCTAAGCTGGAGAAGTGTTTAAGGCTATAATGATTTATTATCATCACAGAATAACAAAATTTACAAAGTGTTTCATCAGAATTTTTGAAATCAGTTTGCCACCATGGAAGAAATGGAACTGGAGGGTGGGGTGGGAGGTGGGGGGGTGGGGGGTGGGCTGAATAGAGAGACAGGGAGGGCTCCAAGTTCATATACAAAGTCTACCCTGACTGATTTGTTAAAAAAAATCCTCTATTAAATTTATCTCTGCGTGTTCCTTGAGAGAGAAAAACCAGAGATCACTTTAGGAGGACAAGAGGTGATGAGAGGAGAGTGCAGAGAAATCTCAGACCTCTACCCTAAGTACACTTTTGGGAAGGAGAGAAGGGGGATTGCTACTTTTTTTTTTCTTTTTTTGAAAGCAGGAAATCCGAGTCCCCAACTCCACTTTGTAATGTATATGTGGCTGCAGTGAAGGATGAATTTCTGCATTTTGGCAACGGTCAGAGTGAAAGTAGTCACACTATCTATAGAAACTTCGAGATGGAGAACACTTGGAGTATGCCACTGAAAATGCAAAAAAAAAAAAAAAAGAAACACACACACATTTTTGAAAGGATGAAATAATATCACTGAGTGACAGTAAATTAACATGCTGACATTTGCAGACTTTCAGAGCATTGCCATAAAAAGAAGTAATACAACATGACTAATTTGGACTTCTTTATTCCTTCCTAGAGACAGACAGCCCTAGCCCTTCCAGGCCACCCTCTCTGCTGTTCTCTCCTCTCCTCCAAGAACAGTGGAAGACTTTAATGACTCCACTCAGCCCAGTTGTTGCCTCCTGGAGCCTGTAGACAACATGAGCTTGAAATCTGAGTCCAGATGACACAGGGCCATGGCACGTTAGATTGCAGGCAGTCAGATTGCAGGCATTAGTGTCCTAAAACACACCGGGCCTGGGGAGCCCTACATACTGTCTGCACGCACTGCACCAAAGAGGGATACTGAGACAGGGAGAGGATACATATTCCTCCAGTGCTCCTTTTCCTCTGGTCCAAGAAGGCAGCTTGGCTGGTCCACTAGCGAAAATGGGTATCCATTTCCCCAAGCCTGGCTGCATGGTGAGATTTTTTTTTTAGGGGAGTTTACATGAGGCTTTGCACCCAGAAACTGCACAGGGAACTGGCTGAACTGATAAAGAGAAAAGAAAGGAGCAAGGACAGACTGGGAGTGAAAATCTCTGCACCCAGATTTTCCTACTATGGAAGAGCCAGCTCAGCCAGGTTCCCCATTTTTCTTAACTGGAAGTGAAACCAGAATGAGAATTGAAACAGAAATCAAAACTGGCTCAGGAACCAGGACCAGAACTGAAATGTGAACGGGAACCAAAAGCAAAACCAGAGGTGGAAGGAGAACCAGAACCAGAACCAGTAATAGAACCAGAATTGTGAATGGAAAGGGAACCAGAACTGAACCTGGAACTGGAATGGAACCAGAACCAGAACTGGAATGTGGAAGGGACCCGGAAGAAGAACCAGAACTGGAAGTGGAATCAGGACTGGGAGTAGAACCAAAACAATAATTGAAACAAACTAAATTGGAACCAGAACTGGGAGCAGACCCAGAATTGAAATTGGAACTGGAGCCAGAATCAGAACTGGAAGTGAAACTGGAATGAGAACTGGGAGCAGAAGAGGAACTGGAAGCAGAACTGGACCCAGAATTGAAACCAGAAAGGAAGCAGAATTGGAACTCGAACCCAAACTGAAACTAGGGAGAGGAACTGGAAGCAGAGCCTGAAAGACCAGAGCCAGAATTGGAACAGGAAGTAAAACTGGAACCAGAAATGGAAGGTGGGGGGGAGTTCTTTTGACCTAGCAGTTGTACTTCCTAGGTGAGTGTCATACCCAAACAAATGAACAAGATGTCCACATTCCCATACTGCCAGGCACACAGCAAGTTTTCCAAAAACATGTCTTGTCTTCCTGCCACCAGGCATCATTGTCCTCTGGAGAGAGGCTGCCTGGAAATGCACACAGATGTGCATTTTTTAACTGCCATTTTGTGAGGCCTGGAAAGACACCTGGGCTGCAGAATGCCTTTGGCCATGGGAGAGGAGATGGCCCAAGGCTTGGTGGAAGGGGGTGGGGACTGAGACTGAACCCCAGGCTTCTAGGATGGCATAGGTCCCAGATCCTGAATTCATACCTGCCCATGGAAGAGGAGGGAGCAAGTAATTTTTGGGCAGTACTTTAAGAAGTACTGACCTGATATTAGTGCTTTGGACAAGAGTTATCCAGACATGACCCAAGCTAGTGGGCAGAGCAGAACCCAGAGGCCAGGAGAGAAAGAAAAGCCATGTCCAGAATTAACCAAAGGCACTTGAGCTAAGGTCTTCCGGCCTAGGAGAGGACTCAGAAGCAGAGGCTGTGATCCTAGGTGCTTTGGCTAAGATGTAAGGTGTGGCTCTTGGGAATCTAAGAATCATGGAGTTTTAAGCTGCTGTGATGATTGTAGGCCATAGAGTGTCTCACCAAAACTGACCCAGTCCCGCATGTGACCTGGGATTTTGTCTTTCCTTTTAGCATTATCACAAGATGGAACACGGAACACTGGACCCAGCCTTGAAGATGTGAAGCCATGTGAAAAATCCCAAAAGAGTCACACACACACACACACACACACACACACACACACACACACACACACACACGGGGGTGGTGGGGGGAGAGAGAGAGAGAGAGAAAACACCTCCTTCCCAAGACAGCACCAAGCCACATCTGGCCTCCTCAGTGAAGCAAGGAAGAGTTCTAGAAAACTTCTTATTCTCTTTCTTTTCCTAGGAACCTGCCTCTTATTTCAAGCAAAGATCAAATGAGCTTAGGTACCAGGAACAGGTAAGTGCTAGGGGACACTTGTCTTTCTCAGAACCCAGATAGCACAAATCTAGACCAAGAATCTGGCAAGGGTGCAGCATGGCCATTTTCCAGGCATTTCCCAGGCACCATTTTGCCCAGCCTCTTGTCAGAATGGGCTAAGAATTTACAAGCCTGGGGCTGTGTCTTGTGCATGCACTGTTACAAGGTAACATAAGTTGAGTGTAACCTTTCTGCAGAATAGTTTGAGTTAAAATAAAGGGACTGGGAAAAAAAAAGGAGTACAATGACCAAAAAAATCTATAAAAATGCAATTGCGCTAATATAATTTTATCACTTATTTAAAAATTTAGTCGACCCAAAAGACTACCAAGTGTGAAATTAAGGAACAGCTCCTCTACTTTTATGAAAATCACTCTTCTTCACTTGTCTAATAGCCTGATTTTGTCAGATCATTTATTTCCATGGTTTTAAAATGAGCTTGACAGACAGAATTTTATAACACCACTTTACTGCAAATAAGAACATCATTTTCGCTTATTAAAACTGAAGCTTAGAGAAAGCATTAAAATTAACAATTCACTCTGCTTTAACCTTTTGAATACTGCCGTGACTTTCCACCGTAGACTGGAAGGGAGGTTTGCCAGTACTGGGAGTTGATGGAAAAGATGGATCAAGGTATTGATTTTGGTTCTGTGTAATTGAGGGGGGAGAAGGGGAGAACTACAGTAGTGTCTACAGGTACCTACCTTCTGATACAGGGGGCACCAACCCTAGGAAGGTAGACGTTAGGGCCCAGGGAAAGCCAACAGGAGTTTGTCTTTCTAAGCTGTGGCCTATCTGTCTCTCGGTCACCCTTGGAAACTGAATTAATTGCCTGAGAAACTCTAAGAACTTAACATGGGTCTTCCCTCCCTCCCTGCCTTCCTCCTTCCCTTCCGTCTTTCCTTCTTCCTTCTTTTGATGTTTTCTTTGGCCAAAACACTGTTCTAGACACTTGAAACAAGACAGCAAATAAGACCAAGATTCCAACATTGCGAATATCATCAAAGCAAACAAAAACACATTGCAGGGAATACAAACCAGGTTTAGGGAAGGCCACGCTAGGCCCAAATCTCATTAAGCCAAGGATTTGGCCTTCCAATCCATAGGTAGCCTGCAGCAGTTGAACTGAAGTGAGCTTTCCCACACTAATACCCTGTGGGACAGAATGTGCAGGTGAGTTTATCTCAGTTATCATAAGCCAAGTCCCCTGTGCGTGAGATCTGGAACAGAGTGAAATGGTTGGACCCTGTATTTTTTTTTTGCCAGTCCTGGGCTTGAGCTCAGGGCCTGAGCACTGTCCTTGGACTTTCTCAAGGCTAGAGCTCTACCACTTGAGCCTCAGTACCACTTCTGGCTTTTTTCTACGAGGAATCGAACCCGGGTCTTCGTGCATGCTAGGCAAGCACTCAACCACTAGGCCAAACTCCCAGCCCCCAGGGGGCCCTGTATTTTTGTGGCTGAGAGCTTTCTCCTGAACCTCAGAGAGCCACTTCCCCCCCTCACAATATGTGTGAAGAACCACACAGAAAACTCCCACAGTAGCCATTAACCAATGAGGATGAGCTATAGGTGAGATGTGAATTTCTGTGGGATTAATCTCTACCTGTTTTCTTTATCAATGGCCCCATCAGTCTCCCCTGTACCTCCCACACTATGACTTGCCCTTGAATGCTTGGATCTTGGTGTGGGAAAAAAATCTTATCTGTATGCAAAGACACAGGTCAAACATCTGGAACCACTGGGTTTTCCCTTTAGTTCAATTGTGTTTTGTGTAGCACTGGGTCTCTGCCCAACTGTTTCTCTGGCTCTCTCTGTGTGTGTGTGTGTGTGTGTGTGTGTGTGTGTGTGTGTGTGTGTATGTGTGTGTGTGTGTTAAACTCAGGGGCTCAAGATCTTTCTGGGCATTTTCTGCTCAAGGCTGGTACTTGACTGCTTGCACCATGCCTCCCTGTCCAGTCTTTCAACAGTCAATTGGATATAAGTCTCACAGACTTCTCTGCCAAGGGGGCTAGCTTTGAACTTTGGTCTTTAGATCTTAGTGTTCTGAGTAGCTAGGATTATAAATGTGAGTCAATCAGTTCTCCAGCATTTGTTGGTTTGTTTATTTATTTAGTCGACTGTTCTGTTCTAGGGTTACCTGTGCACAGCTCCTTCTACACTATGACAGCCTGGCTGTGTGTAAATTCTACCCAAGGATATCTTGAATGAAGCTGTAGCCTAGGTACTCTGTAACCTTGTATAGCACCTGCTCCTCTGCCGTCCTGACCTTTGATGACTTAGGTCTAGGGAGAACTATGCAAAAGGGGAGTACCCTTTCTTCCCAGATGCATGTTTCCAGGGCCATTTCATACACTGGATAGGTTATAAGACCAATGTCTGGGATCTGTGTGATAGGCTTAGCTTTGTAGCACATAGCTCCCTATAGAACCTTCTCATTCCAACTCCAGAAACTCAGACCCTCTCTGCCTCGGCTCCTATCATTCCTGAGTCCTGCAGTGTCATTCTTTCCTAGGGGAAGTTCCACCTTTCAGCCCATCCACACTCCTCAGCCTCTACAGTGGCTCATCTGCATGGTGGGAACGTGGAACATTTTCCATGCCAAAAGCCAGCACATGTTTACTGATAGCCTGCAATGAGCTTCCTGGGTGACAGAACCCCAGTCTCATGACCACAATGATTCATTGAGGGCAAACGGGCCCAGCCTTTGCCAGGGAAGGAGCTATGGGATAGCTCCTTCCTCTGAACAGAGAGCTGGTTTTGCACTAGAAATAGACCTTGATAAATAAATGACCTAGACAAATAAATGACGAATGACTGGGTACAGCTGGCTCATGCCTGCCTTCCTAGCTACTCAGGAAGCTAAGATCTGATGATGGCGATTCAAAGCCATCAAAGCAGGAAAGTGCATGAGACTCCATCCACTGAACCAATCCCCCAATCTCCAATCACCAGTGAACCATCCCCTCCCCCCCAAAAAAGCCAGAAGTGGAGCTGTAGTTGAAGTGGTAGAACGCTAGCCTTGATCACAAAAGCTAAGGCCCTGAGTTCAAGCCCACAAAACAAGAAATGACGAATGAAGCAAATAAAGGAATATGTAGTAAAAAAAAAAATGAATGAACACGTATGTGAGTGTCTGTCAGCTGGGTCTGTTCTGTATGCTGGTGTCTCTGCCTGGCGTACTCTGGGGATTCCCCCAGGCACACTCAGTCACTCCTGAGGCCCCTTGGGCAAACATCTGTCACTACTTTGTGTTGCAATCTGCTTGCAGGTGAGTGTCTATGGTAGCCTGGATGCTGCTGGAGGCTACATCTTTCTCTTCTTAACACCTGGCAAAAGGACGCACCACCATTTGCTGAGGCTGAGTGGCAGGGAATGGCATGGAAGATATACATAGATTAGACTGATTTGGAAAGGCATTTCTCACCAATCAAGAGCCCCCAGAAAGCAAGGCCACCAGGATGCTGCAGGAATCGCTTCATCAATCATCCCCCTCCTTCTGCTAAACTATAGCAATCCTAGGAGATGGGACCTTGACTTCATCCAAGAGAACACTCAGTCTTGGGGAAAGATGCCCAACAGAGCCAAACCACAGATTGATGGTACACCTGTATATTCTGATTTAGCTACCCCTGCACAAGGAGTTGTCACACCCTACTGCATTCCCCCATTGTGCCATGGCTAGACCAGAGGAAGTCTCATCTTGCTACATGGGAGCAGACCAGAGGAAAGACTGTCTACTTCACTCCAGCAACTCATAGATGCTATCTCATGTGTCATATTGGCATTGCTGTGACCAACAACTTGACAAAGGAAAGCTTATGCTGACTCACAGTTTCAGAGATTTCAATCCAAGGTAAGCTGGCTCAGTTACTTTGGGGCCTGAGGTGACACAGGACCTTATGGCAGTAGGTACATTTGACAGAGGCTGCACAGAGATAGACAGAGAAAGGAAGACGTGATGGGCAAGAAACACCTTTTGAAGGCCTGGATCTAGTGAGCCTCCAATCAGGTTCCACCTCCCCAAAGTTCATTCAATCATGAACCCATCAGCTGATGGGCTGTGGATAGAACTTCCCTGATCCAACCGCATCCTCCAGTTCCCACTTCTGTAATTCGGTTGAGGGGAGCCACTTCCTATCCAAACTATAACACCTGTTTCTCTTAGGTATGGAGGCTGGTTTTTACATGCCATCCGATACGGTTCCTGCTACGATTTGGATATGAAATGCCCAGGCTTATGTGTTGAAGGCTTAGCCTTCAGATGATGGCACTCTTAGAGGTAAGTTCTGGAAACTTTAGGAGGTACAGTCTAGCTAGTACATCTCAGCGAGTAAGCCCTGGCTTAATTTGTCCTCATGGCTCTGCTTCTGGTGAGCTAGGAAATGAATAGCTTCTTCTGTCTCCATGATGTTCTGTCAGAGTTCAGGGGGCCAGAGTTCACGAGGCCAAAGTGTGTGGACTGACCCCTGTAACCATGAAGAAAATGAATAATTCCTCGCTTTAAGTTATGTCAGGCCTAAGGATTTGGGGACTAATATAAATCCTTATATAATTCCTAATAAGGATGAGGACTTCCTTATCAACTCCAGGGGTGTCTGTCCGAGAGTGAGCAGCATTTTCTAGACACCAGTAGCTCTCAAATGACTGTGGTATCCCTACTTCCCCAAACCACATGCAAGCATGGGACAGTTAGGGATGTGGTAAAGTAGGGTTTGGCTAGGAGGAGAGTACATGATGCATTAGTTAGCAATCCTTCTATGCCTAAAAGAGCACAGCTCCGGGTGACATGCAAACAGAACCAAGTGGGGTTCCAAAGGAAATGCTATACCTCCGTTCTTCAAGTGGCCTCATCCTGTAGCAATCCCATGTCCTCAGTATGGTGAGTGACAAAGAAAGTCTGAAATATTTTGGGTGGGGGTTAGATGGGTACTCAAGGCTGCCAGCCACTCCTGATAACCAGCTGGACTTTCAGAGATGTTTTCTGCATCACTCCTGGGATGGTAGCCAGCAAAGAGAATCTCTCCTCATCTCACATGTGTGCTCTTTGGGTTTACCATTGTCCACTGCTGAGGGTTGTTTGGAAAGCAGACTAGGTACTCATATCTGTAATCCAAACTACACAGGAAACTGAGGTCTAAAAATCCCAATTCAAAGTCAATCTGGGCAAAAAAAAGTCAATAAGAGTTTTATTTCCAACTAACTAGCCCAAATTCAGAAGTGAGGATATAAGCACAAGTGGCAGAGCTCCCAGGCCTTGAGTTCAAGCCTTCAGTATAACAGATACATGGATAAGTGAATGAATCAACTAATAAAATAACTTAGTGAAAGAAAACAGAAAGCCCTGCCGTATTTGGTTGGAATTCTTCATTCAATAGTTGAAACATCACTTCTCCGTTCTAGCTCCAGTGACCAGTAACAAGAAAATGTAGGGCCAATGAGATGATTCTGTGTCCTATCTTGATCTTAACGGTCACCTTGATTAGACTGAGTGACACCTACGAGTAAAACACATTCTTATGGGGTGAGGCGTGTGTGTCAGGGGTGTTCTTGTGGCTGAATCTTTACCCAGGCCTCTGTGTGTGAATCTGTCTCCTGGCCGTCATGCAGTGGGTAGGCTTTAGGAGTGGAGGCATGGCTCAGTTGGTAGAGCCCTAGCCAATGAGTGAACACAGCAGATATAGCAGATACAAAGTTTGAGTTCCACTCTCAGACCTAAAATATAAATGGTCCAGCAGACCTTAGATTGGAATCTCTGAAACCATGAGCCAAAATACATCTTTCCTCCTTCTAAATCATTTCTCTCAATTACTGTCACTGTGATGAAATACCTGCCAAGCAGTAGTAGCAGCTCGTACCTATAGTCCTAGCTACTCAAGGATCTCAGTTCAAAGCCAGCCTGGGACTAGAGCAGACTGGAAGACTCTATCTCCAATTAGCCAGAAAAATGCTAGATTAGAGCCATGACTCAAGTACTAGAGTAGCAGCTGTGAGCAAACAAGTCAAGCTGGCATATGAGGCACTTAGTTCAAAACCCAGAAGTAGAAAAAAAAACAGTCTGCCTTTCATATTCCCTTGTCAGGGGACCTGACAAAAGAAACCAACCCAGAATTTCTCCTACTCAGTTGTCAGTGGGTTCACTTTTCATCGCATCTCACTGTGAGTGACTTCTGGGCTCTGATTTTACTTCTGCCAAGTTAACTGCATGGTACCCACTTGCTCAGGAACCCATAAGTGCCTGCCTCCCTCCCTCCTTCCCTCCTTCCCTCCTTCCTTCCTTCCTTCCTTCCTTCCTTCCTTCCTTCCTTCCTTCCTTCCTTCCTTCCTTCCTTCCTTCCTTCCTTCCCTTCTTTCTTTCTCAGGCTTGAACTCAGGGCCTGGCTGGTATCCCTGAGCTTTTTTTGTGCTCAAGGCAGGCACTCTACCACTTGAGGCACAGCTCAACTCTCAGCTTTTTTAGTGGTGTATTGGAGTTAAGGGTCTCATGGATTTTCCTTCCTCAGTGGGCGTCAAACTGCAATCTTCAGCTCTCAGCCTTCTGAATAGCCAGGATAACTGACATGCACAACCTTAGGGTCTTGAGTCTCCAGGGGGAACCTTGTGTCTTCAGTTTCTCGAGGCACGTTGGCAATTTCTAAGCAGGTTCACACTGCCCTTCCCAGAGCAAGTGAGAGCCCAGACGAGTGACTTGGCCTAAACAAATCATACAGCAACAGGACCTCAGAACGCCACTCCTGCAACAATGTGGGAAACTGGAGACACTGGAAGCCACAGCTTCAAAATCACCCGCCTCTCTCAGTGGTGTCTGTTTACAAAGGCAGGATCTCAGAAAGGCATCCGTTCTAGGAAAAAAAAAGACAGATTGGAAATGAGAAAGGCAGTGCCTCAGCCACTCTCAGGGTGGGGGTGGGGGCGATGACGAGTCATAGCACGTGTTATATTTCAGTCTTGGGGACTGGCCACATGGCTTTTTTCCCTTCCACAACTCAGCTCCCCTAACCTCCTGTCCCTGCCTACCCTGCTGGGGTCTCCGTTCCCAGCATATCACAATTTCACTTTACCACCTGTGGAACATAGCTTCATGATGATTCATGCTCCCTCCCCCATCTAGTTTGTAGGGGTCGAGGGAGAGAATGTATAAGTGTCTGTCTCTGGGTACAAAGTCCTGGAGCCCAAATATCTCTCCTAGGCCATAAGCCTTGAAACCATTTGTGTTGGTGTTCTTGTGCAAATGTCCTGGGGACATTGAGGCTAGGTAAGGATTTGTCAGCTTGGGAGGGAGACAGCTGCTAAGTCATTTATACTCTCCTTCAAAATCTGCCCAGTGCTCTGAAACTTGTCTGGCAAGGCCCCAAATTCTAGCAGACAACATAAATGATTGTCCAATGAGCTTCTTTTTTCCACGGAACAAAAATCATGTGCATATAAGAGCAGGAATTTGTTCTGCAGAGTCCTAGAGTTTTCTAGGTCCTGCAGATGGACAGGTCAACCATCTAAAAACCCAGGTGTTTTGGGCCCCTTCCGCATGAATCATTGGCATGTTGTCTTTTAGTGCTGCCCAGGAAGAGGACATCAGATACTAGGCCTGCTTACAGGTGTGCCCAGTCCAGCTGTTTTCTCTATGGGAAGAGGCAACACCAGCCTATTACCCACCTGGACAGCCTGGCCCCTCCTCAAGTGACAAGAGCTGTGATCATTTACTGTGTATCTATTTCTGTGTTCCCTCTGGGCTAAGAAATTTTTTTGTCCCCATTTCATAGATGAGAATGTCAGGGTGAGCCAGGACGCCTGCAAATGAGCTGAGACGTGTGGTGTCTCCTGTCTCCAAATGTGTCATTGTTAAAAAAATAAAGACAGCTAGACAGCTGAGTGCTGCTGGCTCACACCTGTCAGCTGCTCAGAAGGCTGAGATCGGAAGATCATGGTTTCAAGCCATCCTGGGCAGGAAAGTCTATGAAACTTATCTCCCATGAACCACCAAAAAGCTGAAAATGGAGCTGTGGCTCAAGTAGTTAGCCTTGAGCAAGTAAAAGCTCAGGGGCAGTGCCCAGGCCCTGATTTCAAACCTCAGGATTGGTGTGCACGCACACACACACACACACACACACACACACACACAAATGAGCATATAGAATTTCCTGTATTTGACTTATTATAATGCACCATGCTAAATGCCCATTATTTAACTCGGAGCTGAGTGTAACCCCTTTTCAGGTAAAGGTATGCTGACAAATACTTACAGCCTGCCTGTGGATCCAGATGAATCTGCTGCCTGGGTGGAGAGAGCTGACAGTGGTACTGTAACACAATTATTCCAGAAAAACCACACTTGCTGGTTAATGAATGAGCAGGTGAAGATTAGAGAGACAAGAAGTACACCAGCATTTGCGAGAGGTAAACCAACAATTAGGAAGAGAGTATGTTCCTCTGGCTGTCAAGGAAGAAATAGATATACACATATATGTATATATATATATATTTGCAATGTAAAAGAGAAAAGATGATTTGGATTCAAGAGTACTAAAATGTCTGCCGCAGATTCAGGAGGAAATGCACACTTGTGATGTGTTTGGAGATCTATTTTTAAGAGGGCTTAGAAGAATTTCCTTCGGTGCCTTTCAGATTTCAAGAGTTGGATCTGTCTGTCCGCATGTCGACCAGCTGAAGCTGGCTCTATCTACCTGATACAGCCAAAGAGCTCTTGTGAACTGTAGGTAGAAACTGTGACCACAAAAGAGCAAGGATCCAGGTTCAAAGCCAGCCTAGACAGATAAGTTCACAGGACTCTGGTCTTCAGTGAATCTAGCAAAAAGCTAGACGAGGCGGAGTGGCTCAAGGGGTACAGCATCAGGCTTGAGTGCAACAAAGCTAAAGGAGAACGTAAGGCCCTGAGTTTCAGCTCCGAAAGAAGTGAATGCCAATGAATGCCAGTCTTGCAAGTGGTATGACTGACCAATCATGTGACCTCTTGTTTGTCTCCCTATAAGGGATATAACAAGGACCAAGGTTAGTTAGTGCTCTCCTAGTTGAGCCATGGATCAACTTCTGGCTTTTTTTTTTGATGGCTCAGTGGAGATGAGAGTCTTACAGACTACCCGGATTGGCTCTGCGTTGTGATCTTCAGCTCTCAGCCTCCTGAGTAGCTAAGAATGCAGGTACGAGCCACAGGCACTTGGCTCATTCTTAATGGTAATTTCAGTGAAACTGGATCGTACATCAGGAAGTGCTCTATCTTCAATTACAAGAAGTTTTAGCCTGCTTCCCTTTTCCTTTGCTTGTTTGAGAGCTCCCTTCACCAGCCAGGAGAAACTTGCTTTTGATTATCTACACTATCTGTTCTCATTTGACTAGATGGCACCCCCAAAGTAAGGAAGGTTTAGCAGCGGGTTTTTAGGTATGTTGTGGGAACTGGTTGACTCATGGAAGTTTTGACTTTAACCAATAGATTAATCCCCACAGCAGATTCGTAACCTAAAGGTACTCTTGGGAAATGATGGACAAATCAGGAATTGGGACTGGTTAGAGGAAGCAGATCATTGGACGCTGTCTTTGAATGATTTGTCTTGTTCCCGTCCCTCTTCTTCCTTCATCTATCTCTACTTCCTGGCCACCATGAGATAATTAGTTTTGCTTCTTCATACTATTCTGCCATTAGAGGCCCAGAAACAAAGGAGACAGCCAATCACAGGCTGAGAGTGTGAGCCAAAATAAATCCTACCTCTTCTCAAATTATTTCTCTCAGGTACCTTTTACAGTTGGACAAAAAGCCTGATGATTACAATTTACTTATTTGTTCAGTTATTGGCTAACCATACGTATTCTGCCACTTATATTAAGTTGACCTTGCAATTCATTTTTATTGCCAAAGTAATCAATGGAACCCATTCATGGGAATAATCTTAAGCACAGGCAAAGTAGATTTTACTACTCGGCACCCCTGACTTTTCACTCTAAGCTCTAACCATGACTATCAGTTTAAATCTTTTCAGGCATTTTTTCCTGTACTTTATTCACCCACACAAATTAGCATGGTAATGCTTTGACTTATTTTTATATAGAAATGGTTCAGTGATTTACACCCTGAATAACAATTCACTTAAAAAAAATAACAACCTCGGCTCTCTAACATTCTTGGAGATTTTCCATGTTGGCATATATCGATTCAAATTATTGCAGCTCAGCTTGAGATGCTGAGCTCTGATGCAGTGGCTGCTGTCAGAATATGATTTTAGCATGACAGGATTATGGAGTAGCATACAGCACGTAAAAAGCCCACATGAAGCCATGCACTGATGACTCATGCCTAGCTACTTAGGAGAATGATATCTGAGAATCAAGGTTCAAAGCTAGATCAGGCAGGAAAGTTTCTGAGACTCTTATTTCCAATTAACCACCACAAAGACCAGAGGCTCCAGGACAGCATCCAGGCTTCCCCAATACCAGTGTGGTGTGTGTGTGTGTGTGTGTGTGTGTGTGTGTGTGTGTGTGTGTGTGCACATGTACAGTTCCAAGATTATTTTTGAAGATTTTCCCCCTTATATATTGACTTATAGCAATTGGAAAATATGAAACATTATGAGGAGTGTGTGTGTGTGTGTGTGTGTGTGTGTGTGTGTGTGTGTATTATGTGCCAGTACTGGGAATTCAATTCAAAGCCTTGTGTTCTTGCTTGTCTTATACCCAAAGGCTGGCACTCTACTACTTGAGTCATAGCTCTGCTTCTGGTTTTCAAGTAGTTAGCTGGAGATAAGAATCTCACAGAAATTCCTATCCAGGCTGGTTTTGAACCATAGTCCTCAGATCTTAGCCTTTTGTATAGCTAGGATTATAGGCATAAGCCATCAGTGCTCAACTCTAAGATATATATTTTTGACAAGATTTTTCCTTGTATACTGAATTGTAAAAACTGAAAAAATAGACCAGCATTATAATTTTTGTGTATATGTACGCTGGTACTCAGGTTTGAACTCAGGGCCTAGACTCTGTCCCTTAGATTTTTGCTCAAGGCTAGCTCCCTAACACTTGAGCCACAGCCCCACTTCTGTCTCTGAGCTGGTTAATTGGAGGTAAGAGTCTCACAGACTTTCCTATACAGGCAAACTTTGAGCATTGAACTTTAGGTCTCAGCCTCCTGAGTAGCTAGGATTACAGGTGTGAGCCACCAGTAAGACATATTTTTTATTTGTTTTTTATTTTTGCCAGTCATGGGGCTTGAACTCAGGGGCCTGAGCACTGTCCTTGGACTTTTCTCAAGGCTAGAGCTCTACCACTTGAGCCACAACACCGCTTCCAGCTTTTTTTTCTATGTATGTGGTACCGAGGAATCAAACCCAGGTCTTCGTGCATGCTAGGCAAGCACTCTACCACTAGGCCAAACTCCCAGCCAGTAAGACATAATTTTAATTAACATTATCATCCAGAAACTGCCATGAGTGGTCCTATAGAATATATCACCACACAGGGCCGGGAGTTTGGCCTAGTGGTTAAAGTGCTTGCCTTGCATGCATGAAGACCCGGGTTCGATTCCTGTGTACCACATACATAGAAAAGAGCCGGAAGTGGTGCTGAGGCTCAAGTGGTAGAGCTCTAGCCTTGAGAAAAGTCCAAGGACAGTGCTCAGGCCCCTGAGTTCAAGCCCCATGACTGGCAAAAAAAAAAAAAATATATCACCACAGGTATCTTTCTATATGCTTTGAAAACATATAGGAAAATTAGGTATGGTGCTTTATATTGTGGACATTTTTTTCCCATACCCTTGACTCTTCTTTATACTACTTTTAAGTGATTATATAATATCCTCTCTTGTGGATCAATTACAATTTGGGTGAATTTTTGCAGCTAGTTGGATTGAGGCTAATTTTATATTACCATAGTTGCAAGTAAAATTCCCAATAATTTTCCCAAATGTGATTATTTAAAGTGATTCCCTGATTCCCTGATTTTATCCTGGTAATACAGATTACAAATGGACACAAACGATGGACATCCAAGTGATATTTTAGGCTTTTAAAAACTGAACCGAGAAAGGCTTTCCTAGGGATCTGACAATCCCCAAGGTCCCCACAGCCAGCTCTGAGGACGACTGCCATACACACACACACACACACACACACACACACACACACACACAAGATGTTTATTTCTCTAGTAATAAGTAACTATTGATGGATGTAGTATGATTATTGATTATCTTAGGGATTGGGAGATGTTAGTCCTTACCATTTGTCCGCGTAGGGATTTTTTGCCTATATGACTTAGAAGAATAGGAGCCTGAATGGTCCTGTGTCTGACGACAGCACAAAACCATGCTTGATCTTTAGTAGACATTTAATGCATGCCATGCACTTGACCCGTGCTTCTTCGGTTACCAGTCACAGAACAGCCACTTCAATAAGTCTGTGTCATTTCTCCTCAGTCACACTCCTGTTCTCTATTCACTCTCCCCTCTGTAAACTGGGGTCCCCCGTATCATGCCATCAACCATCTAGTTCAGGGCAGTATATGATATAGGATAAGATGGTTGATGGCATGATACGGGGGACCCCAGTTTACAGAGGGGAGAGTGAATAGAGAACAGGAGTGTGACTGAGGAGAAATGACACAGACTTATTGGAAGTGGTGTTTGTGACTGGTAACCGAAGAAGCACGGGTCAAGTGCATGGCATGCATTAAATGTCTACTAAAGATCAAGCATGGTTTTGTGCTGTCGTCAGACAAAGGAAATTCAGGCTACTATTCTTCTAAGTATACTAGGCAAAAAAATCCCTACGCGACAAATGGTAAGGACTAAACATCTCCCAATCCCTAAGATAATCAATAATCATAATACATAATCAATAGTTACATTCCTAGAGAAATAAACACTGTGTGTGTGTGTGTGTGTGTGTGTGAGAGAGAGAGAGAGAGAGAGAGAGAGAGAGAGAGAGAGAGAGAGAGAGAGAGAGAGAGAGAGAGAGAGAGGGAGAGAGAGAGAGAGAGAGAAAGGAAGAGGGAAAGAGAGAGCTGGTACTGGAGCTTGAACTCAGGGTTTCATTCTCTCACTTGCATTTTTCATTCAAGCCAGGTGCTCTATCACTTGAACCATTGTTCCATTTCCGGTTTTTTTTTTTTTTTGCTTTGTTTTGTTTTTGCTTGTTTGTTTTGCTGGTTAATTGGAGATAAGAGTCTCCCAGACTTTCCTGCCTGGACTGGCTTTGAATCACAATCTTTCGATCTTAGTCTCTTTAATAACAGACATTCCAGGCATGAGCCATTGGCACTCAGCATGGAAAGGGTACATTTGAAGTGAGGACTTGAAGATCAGACTTGCTATGTGAAAAAATAAATTGTAGGCTGCTTAAGTGAGACATCTCCAAAAAATATGGTCAAAAATTCCTTGGGGGTGGGGTGGGAAGGAATTATCTTTGTAATGATCCATGTGAACGATGTCCTTTGCGTAAGTGTTTGGAGTCAATTCAGGACACTCAGTTGCGGGGCAGCTTGTTTAATCGGTATGGGGATTGATTGAGGAACCAGTGAGAAACAGTGAATGATGGGGTAGTTCCTCAGTTCCAGCCTTTCCTGATTTCTGCAAGTATAAATTTGACAGTTGTGATTTAGTGGGACAGAAGAGCGCTTGTAGTGTGTGTGTGTGTGTGTATGTGTTGCGCCTCAAATTCAGGGCTTCTCACACTTACTCGGCTTTAGTGCTCAGGCCTGACACTCTACCCCTTGACGTACACCTCCACTTCTGGCTCTTTGGTGGTTACTTAGAGGTAAGAGTCTCATAGACTTTTCTGCCCATGCTGGCTTTGAACTGCCATCCTCACAGCTTAGCCACCCAAGTAGCAAGGATTACTGGTGTGAGCCACCAGTGCCTGGTCTGAATGCAAAAACTTTTGACCAGGTCTTTAAAGCTGTAAATGAGTTCAGGAAGATCCATGAATTTTGTTCCATGTCAGATTCTGAATCTGTGTTGGCATTAGGGTTCAGAGCTTGCATGTCTTGCAATCTCTCGAGTGATGCTGATGTTATTTCTTTGAAGACCACAGTTTGGAAAGCAAACTTGTTGACTAAGGGCCCCAGACAGAGGGCTTATGATATAAGTATCATGTATTTTGTTAAGCTTTGTATGAGTTTTTTTTTTTAAACTTTTTTGGAGGGCCGATACTGGGTCTTGAACTTGGAGCCAAGACACAATCCTTTTTTTCTCTCAAGGCTGGTACTCTACCACTGAGACACAAGTTCACTTCCAGCTCTTTGGTAGTTAATTGAAAATAAGAGTCTCATGGCCTCTTCTGCCAGAGCTGGCTTCAAACTGTGATCCTCACATCTCAGTCTCAGACACTAGGATTGCAAGCCTGAATCAATGGCACCTGGCTTTTTAAGTTTGGCTGTCAATATTTATTTTTTATTTATTTCTTGCCAGTTGGGGGGCTTGAACTCTGTGTCTGGGCGCTGACCCTCAGCTCTTCAGCTCAAGGTTAGTGCTCTACCACTTGAGCCACAGCACCACTTCTGGTTTTCTGGTAGTTAATTGGAGATGAGTCTCACATACTGTAGTGTGCAGGCTGGCTTTGAACCAAGATCCTCGTTATCAGTCTCCTGAGATTACAGGATTACTGACGTGAGCCGGGCTGGTTGTCAATATTTAAAAATGGCAAGTGTTGTTTAATAAGCCTTGAGGACCTCACCACACACACAGGAGGTCACCCATTTCTATCCAGGGACACTGTTACAGAATGGAAGTAGGACAAAGAGACAGAAGAGAAGCACGGGTGGGAACTCGGTGTCAGAATCTTGCCTTGTCAAAGTTCAGACATTTCTAGGCTACTTTAACATCCGCAGCATCCTTTGAGATAACCAGAAAGTCTCCTCTTAGGTACAAGGATGGTCTCATATTTGCCCTCATTGTAAATGTCTGCAAGATTCCCCAGGACAGTCTTTGGACTTGAAGATTGCCTAGCAAAAGAGGGAGGATAGTAAATTGGGTGGCCCAAATCTTTGAATTAAGAAAGTGTACACCAACCCCTGGTGGCTCCTATCTGTCATCCAAGCTTTCTCAAGAAGTTGAGATCTGAGGTTCAAGGTTGAAAGCCTGTCTGGGTAGGAAAGTCTGTGAGAATCCCAACTTCCAATTATCATCAAAAAGCTACAAGTGGAGGTATGGGTTAGATTGGTTGACCACCAGGTTGAGGAGAAAAACCTAAGCAAGGCTCTGAATTCAAATCCCAGTACTAGCATGCAGAGTATGTAAGGTCTTAATTATGTGAGTTTGACTACAGAAACTAATAAAGTGTTCTATAAAATAATTTAACAGACTCAAACAAAGCCAAGATATGAGTGTATATACATAGTTTATGTATATGAAAATGTATGGTTTTTCATATCCATAGTCATGTATACACACATATATACATATGAATTCACATATATATTCATATATATACATATGAATTTTGAAATATTCCTAAGTCATTCATTTGAGGCGTATCCTTGCCAGCAAGGGTGGGACCATGTTTCTTCCTCTATGATATAAAAGTTTTTTTCAACTGCCATATATCCTCATGCTAGGAGCAAGACACTAGATTAACTAAACCTTCAACACTGAAAGCCAAACTAACCCTTTCTCTTTATAAATTGATTAGTCAGGTATTTTATTAGAGTTACAGGAAGTAAACTGACACCCCATGAAAAGAAAAACCAATGCCCAACTGTGTGTGTGTCTTGACTGTGGCTATCATACCACATATGGTAAATATAGGCAAGATTTTATTTGTCAAGTATCCTCAGTAAAGCTGAAAAATATGAAAGCACTGAATGTGTTATCAACACCCTCCCCATAAGAGAGATTTTATGTGGAAGAGTTCACCCAATGAATTCTATCAAACATTTATGAAAGTAATAACAACAATATTACATAAACCTTGTCCAAAAATACAAAAAGAGGGCCTATTTCCTAATATATGAGACTACCATAGCCCTGATATTAAAAGCTGACAGTGCCATTAGAAGGGAAGGAAATTACAGACCAATATCTCTTATGAACACACAGGCCCAAATCCTCAACAAAATATTAGTGCACTGAATCCAGCACCATGTAATTGGTGTAGCCCATATTATGAAAAAAACCAAAAACCCCCCAAAGTGTCAACACTGGAAAATTAATTTAACACATTATAAAATAAAGTGGGAAAATAGTAAATCCAGTGAAGTTCAAAACCCATTCGTGATGGGGAAATAGAAAACGTCTTCAGCATATTACAAGTAAGAAAGCCTTGAGAAAAAAATTATGTAAACTGAAGGAAGTCAGGCCCGGAGAGGCATAAGATCCAAGTTTTCTCTTTGATATGGAAGCTAGCTTTTGCTTACATTGTGTGGTATGTAAGTGTATACAAAAGTATTCATTGAAATATAGTATATTCAAGGGAGAATTTGAATAGTGAAATGCTTTAGAAGGGCAAAGTCAAACTTCAACCAAATAAGATACCAGGACGTGGTTACTCAAAAGAGGTGGGATGGGGTCAAAGAGAAACGGGATGAGGAATGAGGAAGGGGAGCATTCAGTTAAGAATCCAATGTATATCCTACAAAATTCAGAAGAGGGAGGAGTGGAGTGCATAGAAGATGGGCGAGAATATCGAAATGGGAGAGAGTGGTCAAGATGCGTTGTGTTCATAGACTGCTTTGTGAAACTACTTAAAGATAGTATTTAAAAAAAACCCTAAAAAGAAAGAGAAAATTTCTCACAGGGAGAATCTAGGAAAACTCTCTTTGTAAGCTTGTAAATAGTGAAGACTGTCCTTCCTTAAGACTAGAATAAAGAAGTATTTCAGATTCTTACTCCTCTTCTGCACTGGACTGCATGTCCAAGACAGCGCAAAGGAGGAGTGCACAGAGAAATAATAAAGTGAAAACAAACAAGATTAAAAAGAGAGAGGAAGCAAATAAAATAGATATTAACAGCCAGCATGATTGTTTGCCTAAGAAAATCCTAAGCAAGTTCCAAGAACACATTTGACCTATAAACGACGTTAGTGATGCAGTGTAGACACCTGAGATGTTGACATACAAATAACATAGAATCAGAATCCATTGACGGAAAACTGTGCCATTTTTCAATGCAGGAACCTATGAAACGTAACTGAAGGCTATAAAGAAGACATCTATGAATTGAAGGGCACATTTTGTCAATAGGCTAAGTGACTAGATTGTACTTGTATATCTTTCATCTTCTAGAGGCCAGTGGCTCACACCTGCCATTCTTGCTACTCAAGAGGCTACTGAGATCTGAGGATAGTGGTTCAAAGCCAGCCTGAGCAAGAAAGTCTATGAGACTGACACTCATTTCCAAGAGGGCAGCCAAAAGATGGAAGTGGTGCTGTGGTTCAAGTAGTAGAGTGAAAAGCTAAAGAGTAAAGTGTGTGTGTGTGTGTGTGTGTGTGTGTGTGTGTGTGTGTGTATACATATCAGGTACTATGTATTATATATATTTATCATCATGTGTGTATTTATGTCTAGTGATATCTGTCTTTTAGTTCCAGCTTCTACATATGAGAGAAAAATGTGTGACTTTTGCGCTTCTGGACCAGTCTTACTATGCTTAATACGATGACGTCTGTTCTATCCATTTCTCTGCAAATGCCATAACTCCATCCTTCTTGAAGGCTCAGTAATACTCCACTGGGTCTCTGTACCACAATTCCTGCATCCATTTATCAGTTATCAGGCATCAGATTGCTTCTGAAGCGTGAAGAATGCTGCAGTGGCTACGATATGAGATGCCTCTATTGGAATCTTCACTTACATTCCTCCGACTGACAGCCCAAGAGTGGTATTTTGCTGGATCAAAGGGTAAGTTGTCCCTTTTAGCTTTTCGCAGAATCCCCTCTATGGCTTACCATAGTGGTTGTGTTCATATGCAGAAAACAAAACATTGAAAAACCTAAGAAGATGATACCTTCCAAACAACTTGAAAGTGTACTCTGCAGTGAGCGGGGCGGGGGGGGGGGGAGACTGGCTTATATAAAAAGTCCCCCCCCCACACACACACACCAGATCACCTCTCCAGTTACTCTGTAATTGAAGAATACCAAGGGGACCAGAAACAGCCAGTCCTGACTGGTTTATTACACGTTCTGGTTTCAAGATAGGGCTTTCTGTGGGCAAAACTGCAGAAGTTTTCTTGATGATGCAACTTTCCTTCGAGTTCGCAAGCACACAAAATGATAACACTACCCGTTCTTAAGACAATGCCAATTACAACGAGAGGGAGTGCTTCATAAGGAAATGACCAAACTGCACCAAGACCCATCACATGGGGCTGCGGATAAAGATTTTGGGGACACTGGAACTCTTTACAGATGACTGGGAGATGGGGGTGGTAAAATGGTTCAATCACTTTGAAAACTGTTTGGCAACGTTGTAGGAAGCTAAGCAGACACTTCCCAAATGACTCAGCAATCCCATTTCTGTGTTTTTACCAAAGAGACACAAAAACATATGCCCATAAAAACACTTGTGCGGGAATGCTCACAGCAGTTTTCTTCATAATAGTTCAAATCTGGACTGAATTGGAACGTCTACCAACTGTGACCAAATTGACAGTTGGAATACATGCATCCTGTGGAATATTACTCAGCCATAAAAAGGAAGATGTACGCATACACACACACACACACACACACACACACATACTACATGGATGGCTCTCACAGAAACATTATGTTCAGTGAAAACAACTGTACAGAAACAAGTTGTAGTTGGTGTCATTTCATTTCTATTCTGAAAGAGATAAAAAAAAAAGTGTCTGCAGGAATAGAAGACAGATCTGTTATGAACTGAGGCAGCAGAGGAGGGATTAATTTCCAGAGAAAGGATGGAACTTTCTGGAGAGAAGTATTAGTGCCTTGCTTTCCTGGATGTGGACTTTGGTTAAATATCATTTTCCTGTACGTTTTAAATGGGCATACAGTGCGACTATCAATTAGACTCATAAAAGGTTGATTTGTTTTTCAGTACTAATGCTTACACTTAGGCTTCACACTTACTTGGTTTGCTTACTAGTTGGGCATTCTATCACTTGAACCATGCTTCCAGTCATGTTTTTTTGATGCTTATTTTGGAAATGGAGTCTAATGAACTTTTCTACTTTGGGTCAGCTTTAAACCCTGATCTTCTAGTCTCTTGAATAAGCTAGGATTGCAGGTGTGAGTCACCAGTGCCTTGACTTGATTACACAATTTAGTTATTATAAGTTCGAGCATTAAGCAATAAGGGTTTATTACCAGAAAGAAAGGAAGAAGGAAGGAAGGAAGGAAGGTAGGACAGAAGGAAGGAAGGAAGGCAGGCAAGCAAACTGACATGGAAATTCTGGGCACAAAATCCTAGAAAAGCCATCCATGATGAAATGGACATAGCTTTCAGAGAAGGATGTGGTCCTGGGTGCTTGTTACAGGAGGAGCTGCATGTTAGAGACCTGGTCTCCGTCTCAGGGCACTTGAGGGAGGGGATGGAGCCTTGAAGGGGTGGAACCTAGTGAGAGAAAGTTAGGTCACTGAGGCTGTGTCTCTACACTGTTGGAACTCTGGCCCTTCCTGGCTGCCATTGGAGAAGCAGGCTTCTTCTGCTATGCTGGCCCACAGGTACAAAGCAAAAAGGATCAACACCTCAGACACTTTGAGCTGAATTAATCTATAAATTGTGGCTTTTTTGTGTGTGTATGTAATCACAGGAGTCACTGAAACACTACAGTTCCTCTTTATTCATTTGGGCTTTCGTCAATGGTTTCTTCATTTGAATAACAGGGACAGACCGACCCCCATGCTGCTTCTGGCGAGGTATGTGGCATTTTTGCAGACTGAGCAGCAGGCTCAGATGTTTCCAGAGCCCCCTCGGGGATGGGAGGGTCATGATCTGTAGTCCTAGGGATAAAGGAGCGGCGTGTTCAAGCTCCAGCCCATCCTACTCCAGGTGACTTATCCATGAGGTCTTCTCCTTTGCTCCCAGATCAGCTCCAGAGTGGAAAAGACTATGATTGAAATGGTATTGCCGAAAACCCAATCAGGACATATAAATCAAGAGGTAGAGAAAAGTGGGATTTTTTTTTTAAATAGAAAATAAAAATGGATCATTATTGTATAGCTCTGACTGTGTAAATCAGTTAGTTGGTTTGTAGCTAACCCATGAAAGGAGTGGACTTTAAATCATACATTTTTCTTTAGGAATTCCTGGCATGATCTGTAAAACGAGTGTAGGATCTTTAAACTCTGACTGGAGTTATGTAAATCCATTGCATTTCTATAAAACAGTTGAATGGTTGAAGTGTGTGTGTGTGTGTGTGTGTGTGTGTGTTTAAACTAAATCTAATTCTTAAAATAATGATTTCTGAATCAGAACTTAGCCAGCAAGATTTACAAGCAAGTTTTATAAATCAGAGGCAAGATATATAACTCAGATAGTGAGAAGTGCAGATTTATAAATCCGACTTGTAAATCAGGACGAAAAAACATCATGTTTTACACTAAATAATATATATAAATATATATATTTTTTACAAATGGCACCTCATACATCATGCAATTGCCACAAATCTTTCACCCTGGAGTCAGGCTACATAATACAAAGCTGAATCACAAAGGAAATTGGAGCCTGGGTGGTGAGCTCAGAGTTGGGGCTTGTGGGTTTGGGAAGATGCTTCTGTGTCTTTCTCATCAGTGGCTAAGGACGCCTTGGCCTCTGGTGTGGCCAGAGGGTAAGTGAATGACGTCACCACAGGGGACTCCATCTCCATTGCCATAAATTGCAGAAAATAATGCTGTTATCAAAGCATGAGGGTGAGGATTAAATGAGATAGTATCTCTGAAGAAATTATCTTTGTATCTGGAAAATACCAGTTGTTTAATAAATGTCAGATTATCCCTCTGTCTCACCACAATTTTATATTGATTATTGTCAGCATGAATATGGTTACATTTCCTTTTTTAATTTACATACCTTTCTCATCTCACAACCTAGAAAAGAGACAGCAGGAAGCAGAGTCAAGCACTAGCTGGTGGTTTACACCTGTAAGCCTAGCTACTCAGGAGGCTGAGATCTGAGGATCACAGTTCAAAGCCAGCCTGGGCAGCAAAGTCTATTGAGACTCTTATCTCCAATTACCGAAAAAGTTAGAAATGGAGCTGTGGCTCCAGTGGTAGAATGAGGAGCTTGAGCAAAAGAAGTTCAGAGGGCAAGCTTAGTCCCAGGACCAGTGCATGTGCATGCATGCGTGCATGTGTGAGACACACACACACACACACACACACACCCCACAAGTAGGAAGCAGAGAGAATGAGGAGGTGGTTGTCCTAAGCCCAATGAACCCGGGTCCTTTTTAGTCTCACTGTGGTTAGCCTGAACATTTCTTTCCAGTATTTCTGTTACTGATAGCATGAATTTCTCCCCAAAAGGACTTTGAACAAACCAATTTTATTTTGAGGTCTGATTCCTGTGCAGAATTTAAATCAGATTTAATGTTTTTAAGAAGCTTGTTACAAAAATAATACATTTTTTTATTGCAGAGTCTTTGGGAAATAATGAAAATCACCAATACTCTTGCCATACAGAGATAATCGATGATAACTTTTGGGTTATCCTCTTAGTCTTTTTTCTATGCATATATTTACATACATACATTTTAAAAGAAAAAAAAACGACTGCATGGGTTCAGGTTGTTTTGCAACTTAAAAAAATTTTTAACCATCTATTGTGAATCTTTTTCAGAGTCACTAAATAGTCCACAGTGTAATTTTTTATGGCTGCAGATTATAATATACTATAACTCATTTAAGCAGTTCCATATTGTCAGACATTTATTTTGTTTTTAATTTTTTGGCCATTATAAACAACCTTCCAGGGAACATCTTTTAAATAAATTTTCTGCAGTTATTTATGACTATTTTCTAAGGATAAATTCCTAGAAGAGGAACGGCTGTGTAAGTGGGCTGTGGAAGACTTAGAGAACTTTGCCAAGTTACCCTTTGCAAACATCAGATATATTCAGGTGCCCAACTCTCTGAAGAAAGGAGGCCCTAGGCTCCTGCCTGCAATTCATGGGGGTTTGTTTTTCCTGCTCAGATAGCCTGCCAGCCTGCCTGCCTGCCTGCCTCTCTTCCTTCCTTGAATGGTAGTATAACAGCTGAAAAGTTACATTATACTACTGTCTCAGTTTGCAAAATTTAGCTCATAAACTTTCCTTTTTTCCTTTTTCCTATACTAGATCTTGAACTCAGAACCTCGTTGCCCTCTCTTGGATTTTGTTCTCTCAAGGCTAATGCTCAACTACTTACGTCACAACTCCACTTGTGGCTTTTTTGGTGGTTCATTGGAGGTTAAGAGGCTCATGGACTTTTTTCTGCCTGGGCTGGTTTTGAACCATGCTCCTCAGATCTCAGCCTCTCGAAAACGTATGTGTTTTCAAGGAGTGGTTCCCAAAACAAATCACAGAGAGAGAGAGAGAGAGAGAGAGAGAGAGAGAGAGAGAGAGAGAGAGAGAGAGAGAGAGAGAGAGAGAGAGAGAGAGAGAGAGAGAGAGAGAGAGACCGAGCAAGCTTGAGTGGAGGGAGAGGGAGGGAAGGAGGAGGGAGGAAAGGAGGGAGGAAGGGAAGGAGGGAGGGAGAGAAGAGAAAGAGGGAGGGAAGGAGGGAGGAAAGGAAGGAGGAAGGGAGGGAGGGAGGGAGAGGGAGGGAAGGAGGGATGGAACTTGGAAGGGAGAGACATGAGAGAGAGAGAAGAGACAAAGACAGAGATGGAGACAGAGACAGAGAGACAAATGATACCGATTTTCAGGAGAAACATTTTGCACATTTGTCACTTCCTCCCAGGACCTCCTGCAGCACTCCTAAAGGAAGCTGTTTCTGAGAGCTGCATGGCTGTACAGGTCCCTAGGCGCAGGCTCTGGGCTTGTGACTTGGAAGATCTTAGATAATATTTATTAATCCACCGAGGGACACCCTGGTTGGTGCGCCTTGTTAAGGCTGAGGTAAGATCTCCAGTTCTGGGCCAGGAACTTGGCCTAATGGTAGAGTGCTTGCCTAGCATGCACGAAGACAGGGGTTTGATTCCTTGGTACCACATACATAGAAAAGGCTGGAAATGGTGCTGTGGCTCAAGTGGTAGAGCTCTAGCCTTGAGAAAGTCCAAGGACAGTGCTCAGGCCCTGAGTTCAAGCCCCAGGACTGGTAAAAAAAAAAAAACAACCCCAAAACAAAAAAACCCCTCCAGTTCCAAAAAGCACTCCTGAACATGGAAACTGAAGTCGTTGTTTTCCTTTCCAGTTAATAGTTTGCTACTTAGCAACTCACATGGGAATTTTATCAGCTCCAGTCCACGCGCACAACCTTTAGCCTCAATTAAAAATTACGGCTCACGCCTGTAATCCTAGCTAATCAGGAGGCTGAGATCTGAGGATTGCAGTTCAAAGCCAGATTGGGCACTAAAGACTCTTATCTCCAATGAATCACCTGAAAATGGAAAGTGGGGCTGTGGCTCAAGGGTTAGGGAAGTAGCCTTGAACCGGGGAGCTCAGGGACCACATCCAGGCCCAGAGTTCAACCCCCATGTTTGAACAAAAATAAATTGATGAATCAGGTAGTTTCTTCCAATAGACTAGCCCATGACAAGCTGGCGTTTTACCTCTGTAATCCTAAACCCATGGAGGCTGAGATCTGAGGACTGAAAGCTAGAAGTATGGTTCAAATGGTAGAGTGCCAGCCTTGAATGAAAAAAGCTAACATGTAGCACCTAAGCCTTGAATTCAAGTCCCAGTACCAACACACACACACACACACACACACACACACACACACACACACACAATTGTGGTGGGTTTTTCATGGTTTTAAACTCCTTCCAACATTCAAATAAACAGGTCTTTCTTCCATGCATAAAAGTTCTCTGTTGGAAGAGCCCTTATCTAAAGGAAGGGCTGGAAATAGGTCGTAGAGGTAGTAGTGGATCACCTCTTGGCTGGCTTCTGTGTGGTCCTCTCCTATCCCCAGAAACCCTGCTTGACCCAAAGCTCAAGGGACCTTGCAGAAGACCCCTTTGGTATGCATACTCAGCTCCAGAACAAACATCACTGAAAACTCCCTGCTTTCCTTCTCCAAATGCTACCGCGATTATGCGTCTAAGCTGTGACTATTCACAGATCTCTTAGCACCAAGAGCTTTACACAGCCAATGACACAGAATTACAACCATCTAGACATATGGTTTGGATAAACAAAGCACAAAGCGCAAATTAACCATGGTTGACTCTAACTGCCTGTGCGGCGCTCTCTCTCTCTCTCTCTCTCTCTCTCTCTCTCTCTCTCTCTCTCTCTCTCTCTCTCTCTCTCTCTCTCTCTCTCTCTCTTCTCCTCTTTCCTCCCCAGGGAGGGCCTTTAGTGAAAGTCTCCTTGTGAGGAGAAAGCAATCCATATCGGGAAAGTATCGTGTGCATACGGCAGGGTTTAGACAAATGCTAAGCCTTATTTAATGTTCTCTGCGGTGCCAGAACACAATGGCACCAACCTGTCTAGGAAAAAGTTATAACTCTGTGCCAGTTTCCTGTAAATAGTAACTGTACTTCTACCGGATTCCATGCAAGCATGCTCCAAGACCAAGGAATTGCCTTTCATTTGTCATTCCCTTGCTCCCCCATTTTAGCAGGTCCCCAAAGGCCAGTTGTCTCATGCAGCTGGGTGTCAGAGCTCTACAGAATTGAACATCAGAAGCTTCCTCTGTAAAAACCCTTCAACTTCCACCATGATTTCCCCCCCCCTTGGAGAAATCTCTCTCTCTCAGGCTGGGCTAGAGAGAGAGAAATCAGTTCTCACCCCCCCCTCCCTCCTGCCCTGCAAACACATCCACACCAGGCTAGGCTAGTCAATCCTTGAGCTCATCCAACCCTCCCGGGTGCCATTAAAAAGCTGATCTTTTTTTTTTTTTCTGGCAAGAAGAGGTTCTTTCATTTCCCATATTTTATATTTCATGAGAAATTCTTCCAAGACAGGAAACTTTCTGTGTGAGGTCCTTGGCCTTCATCATTGACACATGAACCTTATAAACTTTGTTTGACAATAAAGAGTATAATATTTGCTTTTCGTAATACATGCTCATTGCTTTCCAAAGGGCTGGGGTAGGGGGATGAAAGGGGGGGGGGAGCAAAATAAATAAATAACTGGAGGAGAATGTTCTTACTTGGCTCGAACACTTGTACTGGAGTTTTTCAAAAAGAAGGGGAAAAATCCACAGAATACTCAGCTAAATATATATCTACTGTTTTTTTTCTCTTTTCCTTGTCTTGGTGGCTTTTCAGATGTACATTATGTATTTAATTCTTTGTTTCTTTTACAGATTTTCATGCATGAGCACGCGTGTGCACGCACACACACACACACATACACACACACATATATACCTTATAAAAATTTAACTTAGCATTCACCATGCAGCGACCACCTGGGGAAAAAAAAGTATACTTATAAGGGCTATACAATGCCAGACAAAATTTGAGCATTCTTAAAAGTGTATTCTTTTATGAGCTGATAGATCTTCAAGGTGTATTATTTTATCAGATCTTAATATTGTAGGTGTATACCAATTATAAACTTCATCAGAGAGACCAAAGGACAATCAGAAGCCCAGATATTTACAAAAAGACTTAGGTCCTGGAGGCATGGACTTTCTCACACTGTCTCCAAGAAGCCTCCCCATTCCCCCCTTCCTTTTTTTTCTTTTTTTTATTGATCCTGGAGCTTGAACTCTGGGCCTGGACATTGTCTTTCCGCTTCTTTTGCTCAAGTCTAGTGCTCTACCACTTGAACCACAGTGCCACACCTGACTTTTTCTGATTAGGTTTTTGCAGGTAAGAGTCTCCTGAACTTTCCTGCCAGGACCGGCTTCGAACTTCGGTCTTCAGATCTTCACCTCCTGAATGGTTCGGTTTACCGGCAAGAGCCCCTGGTACCCAGAATCCATGGCAGTCTTGGAAGCCAACCTCTAGAGCATTTCTTTCTTGTCCAAAAACTTCAGTGAGATCCACTCAACTGGCCTTGACTGGCAGGAGATTCTGCCATTTTGACCTTATATTGTTATTATTGACAAGTCTCTTGGTGGTCATCTTCAGATCTCATTTCCAACCTTCTGACATGAATAAGGAAGATGCCTGAATCATCCTCTGTCATATTAATGTGGTCCAATAGAAATAAAATAGGACAGGGGCTGAGATTCCCAGGGCAAAGCTAATGGACTTTACCAGAGGCACTTACCTGGATTCAATAATTCACATCAACTCTCACTCAACTCCGCTAATATTTCCTGAATGCTTTGTAGAAAAGCAATCCCTACACTGATGCCTGCAGAAGTTTAAGAAAGCATAAGCCTGCCTGCATCCTGAAGCTCTACTTTACAGGGAGGAACATATCGGATTAAAATAATCCCGAGAGAACTGGGCCCTGGTGGCTCATGTCTGTCATCCTAGCTACTCAGGTGGATGGGATCTGAAGATAACAGTTCGAAACCAGCCTAAGCAGGAAAGTCCATGGAGATTCTCATCTCCAATGATCCACCGAAAACTTGTAAGTGGAGCTGTGGCTCAAATGGTAGGACAATAACCTTGGGCAAAAAAAGCTCAGGGACAGCACTCAGGCCCTGAAGTCAAGCCCCAGTAATGCCACACACACTCACACACACACACACACACACACACACACACACACACACACACACACACATTCTGCTACAAAGATGGCAAGATTTGGGCTTGAAAGCCGAAATATAGAACCCAGATACTATTCCACAATCTTTGAAAATTCCACTCCTCACCAAACCTAGAAAGATAATGGGAATTGTCTCATTCCTACTTGTGTCTTTCTCTCTCAAGAGTGGAAATGAAACTATCTTCAAACATCTTGAAGGGCCACATGCGTCTGATTGAGTCCATTCCTATGGCGGCTCTAATGTCTTCTGACTGTGCCTCATTCTGCTTCTATGTAAAACAGATTACCCAGCCCCAGAAAGAGAGGATTTGTACATTTAGTTTTATGTGACGTTCATTGGTAATGTCTTCCGTATGTACTTGCAGATGTACATTCTATAAATTAGAGTCTCCCCACCGAGTAGCCGTAGATGAAGAAAATTTGTGACAAATCTCTCAAGACCTCCAAAACATGGAGGACCAGGGTGAAGACTTTAGTTCAAAATAAACAAAGAAGAAATGCCTGGAATCAAGGCATGTCCTGAATTCAGGCAAGTGACAATCAAGACTACATGGATTGACAGAGTAGCAAGAGCTCCAGCCATTTCCTGATCTCACACCTAGCGTTCCAGATTGGAAGGCAAGGGGATGAGAGAGGCTGATGGCTGGGTTGTTCCTCTTCTTGGCACCATAGCTCACAATCTTACTAAGTCCCAAGACAGTTTAATCCTCCAGGGAAAAAATCAGGATGTCATTACTGGGAGAAGCCAAGACACAAAGAAAGCCACCTTAGTGAATGAATCAAACATCATGTCAATGTCAACACAAGAAACTTATGGAAGCCAAAGAAACACATGACACATGGTTTAGTGTTTGGGAGAAGACATGTGAATCACTCACTGAAAGGAAGAAAGGAAGGAGGGAGAAGAAGACGAGACTCTAAGGGAGTCTAGAAGAGGGCCTGGAATTTCTGCTCCATGTACTCAACTAAGCTCAGGATAAAACAGAGGTAATATGGTAGAAGGTGCTTAAGGTGAGACTGACAAACTCGCATCCATGGTTGAGCCCATAAGGGGAAATTGGGTTAACAATAAACATAACATGAAGGAGAATCCACACTCACATTGGAATTGTAACATCTGTTTCTTGATCTGGTTTTCAAAACATTTCCCACCCATTTCTTGACACACCCAGGTCTCAAAAAAGTGTCAATTGCACTCCTGCAGACACATGTCTGTGTGTGCATGTGTGTGTGCGTGTGTGTGTGTGTATGCGTGCGTGGGTTTGCACACACACATGCACCCACAAACAAACACCCTCCCCCCCATGGCTTTGAATTTTCATTATGCCTTATCCTGCCCCAATATGCCATACTAAATCATCAGCACTAATTTTTAACTTTTTGTTGGTTGTGGGGCTTGAACTCTAGGCCCTGTGTTCTGTCCCTGAGCTCTTCAGCTCAAGAATACTGCCCTACCCCTGGAGCCACAGCACCGCTTCCAGTTTTCTGGTGGTTAATTGGAGATAAGAGTCTCTAGGACTTTAGTGCCCAGGCTGGCTTTGAACCACAATCCTCAGATCTAAGCCTCCTGAGTAGCTAGGATTGCAGGCATGAGCCAGGGTGCCTGGTTCTGGCATTATTTTTGACTGATGGTGCCTCATCCATCTGGGCAGTACTTGCGCCTATGCATGGTGCTTGGTAACCAGTACGCATGTGATAAGTGTTAAGTGAATTCCCATGGCTGAGCATACTGTCTCTCTAGTGTGAATCTTAATGATTGCTAGAAATCAACGTTGGCAATCAATAATTGTAGCTAATTGGGTTGCTATTCAGTTCTATGCGACTTATTTATTTATTTGATGGCTATTCCTATTGTTTTTCTATAGCTGTCTTCATCAAAGATGCAGACCCAGGATAACAGATAAATAGACTCTTTTCATCTTTTTGGGGTACACAACTGAACTCCACTTCCTAGGCCCCTTTGCAAGTGAATGTGATCATGTGATCAATTGAGCCGCTTTCAGAGTTGGCCAATTAAGAACTTCGCAAAGGATCTTTTCTTTCCTTATCTAATAGCTGACAAAAGAGAATGCCACTAATCACATATGGCTATTTAAATTTAACTTAATTAAAATTAAAGATGAGAAAAAAGGTAATGCCATAGTCTCATGTACTTAGGATTCATTTCCATGAAAGGAAAATAAAATATGAAATTGAACCTGGGTAGATTCCCAAAACACATAGAAGAACTATGAGAGAATTAGGTTTCTGGTCTGATATGGGTCCCTCAGTCTTCTCTCCTCTCCATGTTTCTTCTCCCTGGTATCCCCTGAGGCATCAAGGGACAACTTGCATTTCAGATAACCAAGTTCGAATCTTACCCTGAGCACTTCCTTCCCACAGCACCATCGCTATGTGTTCTTTAGTTCATATCTCTAGACTGCACTTCTGCCCTTCTAGTTTCAGCAGATACTTCAAACTATAGTAATTAGCTTTTATGAAAAGAACATAAACATGGTATTGTCACAGTCTCTCGAAAATCTGTTTCTTTGCTTTTATTTCATATAGATAGCCGTATCTTTGTTCTAGTCCAGTTGTTCTGATATCAGGATACCTTGGCAATTACATCTCCTCTCTTCTTCTCTCACACTGCATTTCCACTCTTCTCTTTTCCCTTCCTCTTCTACCACCCAGCCTCTTCCTCCTCCTCCTCTTCCTCCTCCTTCACCTCCACCTTCTCTTCTTCTTTTACTCTCCTTTCTCAGTGGCAACAACTCTATAAACAATAGAAAAGTCAGCCAGCAATCCTGCTAGATCACCATCTCCATGTCTCAGACAACAGGGACCCAAATTCCAAATGGGCCATGAGTCACTGAGGATGAATTAGCACACTTCGAAGATGAGTTAGGGTCACACCTTATGTAGCTCTCTCTCAAATGGGCTTCTTTGCGAGTAACATGCATTTTTGGGTGTGTATGCACTAACATCTGCAATTTGGGGAGCTAGAACTCAAGGCCTTGAGATCTCACTTGGTATTAAAAATGATCAATTCAACATGTCAATTTATGACTACAATGCATCTTGATCAGTCACCCCTTTCAGCATTCTCCTCCATCTTTCCCCAACCCATCCCCTTTATTCTCCTTGTTATGTTTTCACAGCTATCTTTTTTTTTTTTTGCCAGTCCTGGGGTTTGAACTCAGGGCCTAAGCACTGTTCTTGAGCTTTCTCAAGGCTAGAACTCTACCACTTGAGCCACAGCACCACTTTCATTTTTTCTATGTATGTGATACATAGAATGCAACCGAGGGCTTGGTGCAAGTTAGGCAGGCACTCTACCACTAGGCCAAACTCCCGGCCTCACACCTATCTTGACCTCAGAAATCCTGGACATCTCCAATTCTAAATTCCTGGTATTTGTTTTGTTAAACTGTAAGTTAGTTGTTCAAAAGAGTTACACTGCGCACAATATACTTAATTAATACAATTTTTCTTTTGCCAGTCCTGGGCTTGAGCTCAGGGCCTGAGCACTGTCCTTGGACTTTCTCAAGGCTAGAGCTCTACCACTTCAGCCTCAGCACTACTTCTAGCTTTTTTTTTTTTTTCCTGTATATGTGGTACCAAGGAATCGAACCCAGTCTTCCTGCATGCTAGGCAAGCACTCTACCACTAGGCCAAACTCGCAGCCCTAATTAATACAATTTTGTCTGTATGCATGTAACACTGTGTAAGTTTGAAAATACATTTTAAAATTAGATTTAACTTCCACATATGAGAGAAAACATGCATTATTTGTCTCATTATCATTTGTCTTTTTTTGGTCAAGGCTAGCACTATACCAATTGAGCCATTCTTCTACTTCTGTCTTTTTGCTAGTTAACTGCAGATAAGGATCTCATGGATATTTTTTCTTCCTCTGTTGGATTTAAGCCACAATCTTTAGATCTCAGCCTGCATGAGTAGTTAAGATTATCAGCATGAGCCACCAGTACCTGTCTAGTAATATGCATTTAAATTTTCTCTGTCTTTTTTTTTTTGGCTGTTTGATTGATCATTTCTTTTTAGAGTTGAATAATATTCCATAGTTTACATACAGCACAATTTATTTACTTATTCATCTACTAAAGGTCATCCAGGCTACTTTCAACTTTTGGCAATTACAAGCAAAGTTGCTATGAACACGGTTGCTCAGGGATTTATTATAGGTATGCAATTTCAAGTCCTTGGTGAAAATTCCCAAGTGTGAGATTGCTAGGTGGCAGGGTGTGAACAGGTTTGAGTTTTATAGAAAACCATAACAATGTCTTCCAATATGACTCATCACACTTCTGCATCCCCACCAGCCATAAAGGGGCATTCCTGTGGCTTTACATCCTTGCCAGCATTTGACGTTGTTAGTCTTCTGAAGTTTTCCCACTTCCATGAGTGTGTAGGGTGATGGCTTAGTTCCATTTAATTTGTATTTCCCTGATGCCATGAGTTGTGGAACATCTTGTGAGATGCATATTTCTCCATCTGAATATCTTTCTAGTGAGTTATCTTCTGGCCTAGTTTTTAGTTGGATTCTTTGTTCTCTTATTGTTGACTTTTGAAGAGCTCTTTTTTTTTTGTATTTTGGATAAGTCTGCCCTCAGATACATCTTTTGTAAATATTCTTTTCCTCAAGTCTCTGGCTTTTCTTTTCATTCACTTGACATTGTCTTTTGCAGAGAAGAAGGTTTAAATTTTAATGAAATCCCTCTCCTCAGTTCTGTCTTTCATGTATCAGGTATTTGGTGTTGGACCCACAAAATCAGTGCTAAACTTGGGTCATCTAACTTCCCTCCTGTGCTATCTTGTGGCAGTTTTATATTTCAGATCTCTGTGACTGACATCCTCGGAAAAGCAAAACTCTGAACATTGTTAGATCAATGGTAATTGAGGGTTGGGAAGAAGGAAGGATGGGTACACCCAGGACATAGAAAGTATTCTGTAGGATACTTTGATGGTGGGTTGATTTTGTTAGGCGTTTATCTAAGACAGAACCAGCATGTGCCTTCGTGGAAACGATGCACTGTGGATGATAAGCGCTTGTCAGTGGAGGTCCCTCCCTTGTGACAGCACCCAGCTATGTCTGTCAGAGGATGAAGGTTGCGGGTAAGTTAGACATGTGTGGAAGCCTTGGAGTTTTCAATTTCTGCTCAATTGAAAAGTGCTCCACAAAGTCTTATATTCTTTTTCAAAATGGTAAGTTAGACGGTGACATCTCATGCTTAGTATGTCTTTATAGCATTGTCCTTCAGACATGGCTTTCAGACTCTTTGTCATCTTGTCCGCTGCTCATTCCTCCACAATCTCATCTTGAAAAGTCTTGCTTGTGTTAGTGCTTCCCATCTTCTAGCCTGAAGGTCCAGGGGCTGGTACTCAGAGCCTAGGCACTGTCCCTGAGCTTTTTCTGCCCTCAGAACTGGCACTTCACCACGAGAGCCACAGCTCTACTTCTGATTGGTTTGGTGGTTAATTGGAGACAAGAGTCTCATGGACTTTCCTGCCCAAGCAGGAACTGCAATCCTCAGATCTCAGCCTCTCATCTAGTTGTGATTATAAATGTGAGCCTCTGGCAACTGGCTTCTCTGAGTTCCTTTATGACAGCCTATCTGCTGCATCCCAGCTCCATCCTATTTTCCTGCACCAAATTCTCGGGCCTTGATGTTGCTCAGGAATCTGCTCGCTGTACCCCTCCCAAAGCCATAGTCACCACAGAGTGTCACACCATTCTTCAGTGTCACATTGCCTGGTGCTCTGTCCCCTTCTCAAAGCACTAATTCCCCTGTTTTGCAAGAAATGTGATTTCATAAGCTCAAGTACCTTGCCTCAGGCTCCTGGTTGTAGACTCAGAAGCTTGTACAAAATTATAAGATGGATTTCTAGATGATTCTGGAAAAGAAGAAAATTTAATTTTCAGGGGTGATCTAACAAAGGTATTTATAAAAGAATGTATATGATATGTGCACATATATATGTACACATATGTATAATAGATTATATATCATATTACAATGTATAATATAGATTATATAACAATATAATAATAGATTAAAGCATAACATAATAAATGATAAAATGTTATATATTGCATATTGATGTATATAATAGATTATAAATAATACTTAGTAATTATATTTAATTATATTATCACATGGATTGATTACTTTAAAAACATTTTTTGAGAATAAACGTAGTGGTTCCTACCTGTAATTCTGTCTACTTGAAAGACTGAGGTTGGGAGGTTGGTAGTGCAAGGGCCATACTAGGCAAAAGGCGCATGAGACCTCATTTCTATAATAAAAAGTTGTATGTCTTCCCAGTTATGTGGGAAGAATAAAGTGGAAGGTTTCCTTAAGCCAGTTTAGGTAGAAACAAGAGAACCTATTTGGAAAAAAAATAAGCAAAAAAAGAGCTGGAAGTGGGACCCAATGGTTAGAGTGCTTGCCTAGAGAGGGTAAGGCTCTGAGTTCCACACTAGTAATACAAAGAAATTTAAAAAAAAACAAGTTTCGATTTTCCTCTGAAACAAGCAGAGATTTAAAACCTCCAATGAACAACTATGCCTGTGTCATGCCAGCTCACGCCTATAATGCCAGCTGCTCAAGATGCTGACATCTGAGGACCTTAGTTTGAAGACAGCTGAGGTAGATAAGCCCTGGAGACTCTCACCTCCAACTCATCCCAAAAAGCTAGAGGTAGAGCTCATGTGGTAGAGCACTGGCCTTGATGGAGAAAATGAAACAAGAACACAAAGCCCTAAGTTCAAGCCCCAGGACCAGCATGAAAACCAAACCAAAACCTCAAATGAATAACCATGCCTATGGATTATATAAACAGAAGAAATTCATAACCATTCTTTGTCTCTGGTGAGGCAGGTATACGTGTGTTGATGGGGCAGGGATTTGAACTCGGGGCTTGGTAGGCAGGTCTTCTGTTTCTCAAGGCCCTTTTCCACCTCTTCACAAGTCAGTCTTAAGGTTGTTGTTTAGGGACTAGACCTTGGGGGGTTAACAGTTCTCTGGTGTCATCTATGTGCTTATACTTTCAAATACAATTAATTACCTAATCACAAACATATTAATAAAACCTAATTATATAATTACTTGTACTAATGAGGATGTTTAGATGATGCCAGACTCCCATAGGCTTATACTTGAGTTAAATTTCAATTACTGACTCCAAGCTACTCTACTTTAGGTAAGGAATTGCATAAACACATGAAGAATAATGTCTATTTGATTCCAAGCTACTTTCAGGATCATCCATTGAGCTGAGCTCATCAAAAATATTTTCTTTACTTAGAATTGTATTATAAAAATTATTGACACATTTTATTTTTTTCCATCTATGTGAAAAGGAAAGAAAGATATTAAGGCTTGATCCATAAAAATTTCCTTTCAGTTCATAATGAAAACAACATAACCATAACCACCTTTCTTCAGGGTTTTAATTTTTTCAGTTCACATTTTACTCCTTTTTTAAAAAAAATATTTCTTACCTAAACTTATAACAGTGATGTATAAAATCATCTCATGGGCATTGTGGACAGTTACTTCTAATTTAATAACTGTATTTTCATTTTTATAGTCTACCATTTCTGGTGGATATATTCTGACTTTCTTTTTAGTAGTAGTGATTTTCCTTTAGAAGTAAATTTAAGCAAAAACCTGATTTTTATATTAAAGAAAACATATAAGAGCAAATAGAAGTACAGATGGAAGCAACAAAAATTCAGTGTCTACAAATGGCTCTTTTTTTACTCAGGAAATACTCTGAACAACCACACTAGAAATTCTCAAGCAATAAATGAATTTGATGTGCGTGTGTGTGTGTGTGTGTGTGTGTGTGTGTGTTGGTTAGAGTAGGGCTTGAACTATTGGCCTAAGCAATAAGTTCAAGCACCAGGACTGGCAAAAACAAACAACAATAACAACAACAACAAAAAAACGGAGTCTCTAGGGCACAGGATGTGGCCTAATGGTAGAATGTCTAGTATATAGGAAGCCCTGGGTTCGATTCCTTGGTACCACATGCACAGAAAAAGCTGGAAGTGGTGCTGTGGCTGAAGTGGTAGAGTGCTAGCCTTGAGAAAGCTCAAGGACAATGCCCAGGCCCAGAGTTCAAGCCCCAGGACTGGCAAAAATATGTCTTGGATTTTGTCTATCTGGGCTAGCATTGCACTTTGGTTCTCAGATTTTAGCATTCCACATAGATGGAATTATAAGTGTGAGCTACCCGTGTCTGGCTTTGTTATTCATGTTTAAGCAGATTCTTCTTAGGTCACTTTTAGGTTTGGAGCACAGCTTAGCAGAACATATCCCACCTGCTCCCTGTCCTCCTGTGTTGTCTCCTCTCTTTCAGTGGCCCTCATGAAGGTCGCAGTCTTCTTCTAACTGGTGATACACATACGCTGTCACTCAGAGGACATGGCTCACAGTCAAGTTCACTCTTGGTGATGGATATACTCTGTGGATCTGGACAAATGTATACCACCATCCACACTCCTCTCTCTCTCCCTCCCCCCCCCTCTCTCTCTCTCTTCAATACGCATTCAAGTTTCTTTTTAATGGTTTGATTGGCCATTGTGTTGTAGCCCTGAATCAGATTCCATTGTCTGGATGTTTGGTAGTTTATCCATCCCATTCACCTGCTGAAGGGCTTCTTGATTGCTTTCAAGTTTGGGCGGATTCCGCATACAGTAGTGACAGGCCTCTGTGTGCAAGTTTAGGTAGGCATGACAAATGTTCCTTACCCTTGGGTGATGAGCAAGGAACCGGCTATAGAATGATCTGGTAAGAAACAGTCCAATGGTCTTTCCCATGTCTGTGTCTCCATGCGTTCCCGGTGACTGATGGGGACGGCGCGTTCCTGCTACTCCCCAGCCTTATCACCATTTGGTGGTGTCAGATTTCTTTCTTTTCTTTCTTTCCTTTTCAATTTGGTCTTTCTAGTAAGTGGGTAGTGGGTACCATATTGTCTCAATTTACATTTCCCTGATGACCTAGGATACAGAAGCCATTACTTTCTTAAAAGAAAAAAAAAAATCCCATTCATTGAGTCTTGTGGCAAGGAGCAGACCTCACAGTTCACAGTTTCATGGTAAAATGTTGCCACCCTCAGCAAGAAAGCTTGAAACCTTTCTGACCATTGATATTCCGTCCAAGTACCTGGTAGAATCTCACATTTCCTCTTCTTGGCTGGTGTTGTCCTTCTGGCTTCCAGCATCTGGTTATATTTGGCGCTGAATCTCTTCCCCATCTCCCCTGTGGCTGTCTGTTTCTTCCAGATCCATTGTGCCACCTGCTTGTTATCTCTCTCCATCCTTCTTCACACCTATTCTAATGGGACCCTAGGGTGTCCCTTTTGAGCTCTCTACCTGCCATCCTCCTGTAGCCTCTTATCTGTGTCCTGCATTTGAGCTTCTACCTGCTAAGCTCCCCGTGAGGGGTGTAACACTCTGAATCCTCACCCTGCTTCCAACCTTCTCCTGAGCCCAGGACTCATCTTCGTATTAGATACTAAGTTACCAGAGGCTGAAAACACTGTCTTGCCTGTTGACTCTTCACCTCTCTCTCACAGCCAGCAATTTCATGGGCTCGATTGTCTGTTGAACACAGGATAAATGCTTCAGAGATGGATTTAAAATATCCTAAGGAAACCTATAAGCAGGCATCGGGGGGAAGAATGAATCCTCAGTTTAGATCTCACTGAGTCTTTCTGTCAAGGACTCTTTGGACTATGAAAACAGGAACAATTATGGCGTAAATGGACTTTGAAAATAGCAATAATTAGGTAATTAAAAAATGTACTTCTGTTTCATTACGGTGTCCATAAAATTCTGCCATCGGAAAAAAAACAAACTATTTTAACGTATTTTACTTACTATAATTCACGTAATTGTGATTTTTATGTTCCACCTAGTTATGCAATTAAGTAGTACTGAACTATTTCTTACAATTAAACATTGCTAAAATCTGTCGCCAGTTCACCACACAGAAGATGATATATGCAACAACTTCTTATGCTAAGCAGTAGACGCAGTCAACATTGTATTCATTTAATTCCCTTTTAATTAGTTGCGTAATATCTTTAAATATGAATTTAGGCCTAATAACTTAATGCTCTTTGCGCTCGCATTATGTGTCTGTGTTCACTTGTAGATGTTTCTCAGAGCAAGAAAGACTTGAGCCCTGTGGATGCCGGAGGGGACATGGCGGTGGTCATGATTCTTGATCAAAGCTTCTTCTGCATTGGTTGAATCCAATCACATATACCAAGTTCTACCTCATCAAAGTCACTCTGTTTCTTCTTGGATAACTGGCCACTAGAGGTTCCTAGAACTAGGCTTTGAGACTTGCTCCAACTCACAAAAGAGTCTCCAGGAAAAAGGGCAGCAATCAGAGTTTTGTGTTTCCTCTGCATTGGAGATAGGCTCCATGAAGGTAGCCAAACATAATGGATGTCCTATAGCTTGATTTTCCTTTTGCATCTGCCCCCTTTCTCCTATTTTCATACTTAGTGGACTATGTTTAAGATGCGGAGTGTGTCCTTGTCAAAGGACGGGTGTGTGATATTGGAGAGGCCATTGCACTCTTCTTTTTCCCCTGGAGTCTTTATGATCAATAGGAGGATAAGGAGCAGGGGGATCTGCTTGTTTAGCCCTCAAGATGTCAGAGGGTATACACAAAGCCCCGAAGCCACTAAGTTACAGCATGAGTAGATAGGGGGCATTTGAACCCCCAAGTGTAGCTTTCTCAGACTTTTAACTCTCCAGTTGATCAACCCATTCTTCCTTAGGAATTAGTGAAAGAAGTTTTCTGGGGGTCAGACCCATAAGACAGATGCCAGTGGCTCATACCTATAATTCTAGCTATTTAGGAGCTTGAGACCTGAGGATCACAATTTGAATCCAACCAAGGCAGGAAAACCCACGAGACTCTTAATCTGAATAACCACCAAAAGCCAAAAGTGGAGCTGTGTTTCATATGGTAGAGCACCAACCTTGAACAAAAAATATTCAGCTCCTGAGTTCAAGCCCCAGAAACCAGGAGAGAGAGAGAGAGAGAGAGAGAGAGAGAGAGAGAGAGAGAGAGAGAGAGAGAGAGAGAGGAGAGAAAATGAGAGATATTGATTCTACACTAGTTAAACATAATTTTTAACATTATTATCTTTCATTCGGTTGTACAAAGCAGTTGCCATTTAACAAAGCAGCTCCTGAGTGTAATCTATCTTTATCACCATCACCCCTTTCAACATTCTCACCCCTCTTTGACTCATCCCTTCCCTAACTTTTCATAATTTTGAAGTATATAAAATGTGGGTTCTTGACTACATTGTTACCCCTTTACTCCTTCATTCATCTACCCCTGTCCTCTTGGCCCCATCTTCCTCCTTGCTAAAATAATTTGTAATAATTAAAAGAGGAGACAACCCACCAATCAGGGACCATGACTCAATGTATGATTGTTTTTGAGCACCCAAATTTAACAAACAATTTCTCCTCTGTGAGTCTCAGTTTCCCCTGATGTAAGTTTAGAAACTGTTGAGATGGTCTCAGACCCCCTCAGTCTCTTCTAATTTGATTCTCTCGAAACACAGCTAAGCTCTTGGAGAAGATGAGAGCGAGCGAGAGAGAGAGCGAGAGAGAGAGAGAGAGAGAGAGAGAGAGAGAGAGAGAGAGAGAGAGAGAGAGAGAGAGAGAGAGGCTTCTTCCTGTGATTTTGGAGGTGCTGAGGGACATAAAGAGTTAAGTACCGTAGTTCTTTGCAACATTGATAAAAATGTGTGTACTTTAATTTCTAATAAAAAATCAAGCAGGTATGAATAGCAATAAAATTGCTCAAAAATTGTTCAAATTGAAGGGAAACAAGTGGAAATGGATTTGGAAATAGACTGTTTAGCTAAGCAAGCTATAATGTTCTGTTATTTTAATCAGCATTGTAAAGTAATTTAAATGATGCGGGAAGAGACTTTTATACTTTAATATATAATCACTTTTTTCCAATGCATTCATCAAAAGGTATTTCACATTAATGATTCCCAGCTCACGGCAGCCCTAACAGCAGTGGTCTCCTGCCTGCTCGGGGCTTCTATTTGAAACTTTGCAATCTGACTTTTATTTTTCCTATCCTTCCTTAGCAGTCTTAAAGGAAAATTCATGCAAATCTGAAAGAAAATTAGTGTTGGAAAATGTCTCAAAAGCTTAAAAGAATGAAATCAGAGACAGTTCCATATAGATATATTTATATATGTGTGTGTATATATACATGCATACACACACACACACACACACACACACACACACACACACTTTTTCTACAATACTACCCATTGTCATTTACCATAGAGGTCATCTGAACAGCTTATTGGCCTCTAGACTGAAAAAAAAAACCCCAAAACTCCAGAAACAACGAATGGGTGGCTTTATTTAAAATGTCTTCTCCAAAGACAAATGGGATTCTATGACTCCATAGCCATTTTATTTGTGCTAAATGCTCGTTGAAATTTAAAGATGAAAGATGAGGTACCATGAAATACCAAAGACAGATTTATTTCTGTTTCTAAGTTGGTAATTACCATTGCCAACATTACCAAATGGTTCTTACAAAAAGGTGTGTGTGTGTGTGTGTGTGTGTGTGTGTGTGTGTGTGTGTGTGTTTCTACAGATTGGACTGAACACTTCACCTCACCTATGAAAGGCAGTCATTCTGTCACTGACCCACACCCTAGCCAAGAAAGTTAGCTTTGAAAAAACTTGCCTTGCTTGAGTTCAATCTTTCTCATGCCCTTATACCCTCACTAGTGAGGGACACCCAAGAAATGTGGGAGTCATGTGGGTGTTGCTTCCCAAATGGATAGACTTCCAAGGATAATGGTGACCTGACCCTACCCTAAACAGAACTCTCTGCAAGAAAAATCCCTCCATGCATCCATTTGTAGTTCTTTTCATCCATCTATCCATGCATCATTTGTTCTTTTTTCCTATCCATCATGCATTCATCAAACGATCCATTCATCCACCCACCTGCCCATCCATTCATCCATCCATCTTCCTTTCTTCCAAGCATGAATCCATCTATATCCACTCATCCATTCACCCACCTCTCCACCTATCTCTTGACTTGTCTCAATTTGAGAATAGAACAGACTGGGAGTTTGGCCTCATGGTAGAGTGTTCGCTTAGCATGCATGAAGACCCAGATTTGATTCCTTGGTACCATATACATAGAAAAGGCCAGGAGTGGTGCTGTGGCTCAAATGGTAGAGCTCTCGTTTTGAGAAAGCCCAAGGATAGCGATCAGGCCCAGAGTTCAAGCCCCAAGACTGGCCAAAAAAAAATATAGAACAGTAGAACATAGCTTTAGCTATGTCTTTAGAGTTCCAAAACTAGAGTTCCAGTTCAACTGCTCAGAGATTGGAGCAGGGAGGGGAGGGAATGGTAGCTTGGGAATCAAGGAGATGCAAGCAGTTGGGTGGAACCAGACTTACTGTGCCTCAGAGGCTGTGGTCTTTATATTTCCCTTCCATTTTTCCTATTACATCTCTTTCTCTTTCCCTTCCTTCCTCTCTTCTTTCCCTTCTGCCCTCCATTTCTCTCTTCTTTCCTTCCTTCCTTCCTTCTTCCCTCCCTCCCACCTCCCTCTTTTCCTTTCCTCTTCCTATGCAGAGATGCACTAGAAACCAAAATGGCTGACTCCACTTTGGCCTCCACCATCTCCTTGTACTCCCTAGTGACTCAGGGTCACCCCCCCGAGTCGTCTCTGGGATACTAGTGAAAGGGAGACGCTAAGGACTTGAAGAGGGCCCCTCAGATCCTCTGATCTCATGTTCCTGGGGACAAAGCAAGGCAGAAATTCAGTATCCCTTAAGATAAAAGAGCGATGAGTCAAGGACCAGGGGAAGAGAGATAGTGGGGACTTGGAGCAAGTACAGAAGTCTAGCCAGTAATAGGAAGCCATGCTCGGAACAGAGTGTAGAAGGGATAAGAGCAGAAACTTCCCATAAGAGCTGGGAGTGCCGAAAAGGCTGTGAGCCTGGGTTTTCACACATGTAAGCCATTCATCATAACAACCCCAGCACCACTGGCTTATTGTGAGAATTACATGTGGGAACAAGGGTGAGGCACTTAGCTTGAGACGTGCTGAATAGTGGTTGCTCCATGAGTTATGGCTGCTGAAGGGCAATTGTGTTCAGGAACAATCGAAAAGGAGCCTGCTAGGAACGGCTTAGCTAGCCCACCTTTGGAATCTCTGCAGAATGTACAACTGGAGTCTGGGTTAGCTGAGAGGGCAGAGGACAGAGCTCTGGCCCCCAAATTTCATCCTCGAAACAGCTATATCAGGATAAACTCTCTGGGCCACCTGGCATGTTTTGACTTGGTCATGTATTAAGCATTTACTCTGTTTAGAAAAGGAAAGGGAGGAAGCTCAAGCTCGAGGACCGGCACACACATGAACAAACAAAACATGGCTTTTGTATATGAGAGATAAACCAGAATGTGATGAGAGAATTCAGCGAGGCTGGGATTGGGTCTTGAAGAACATGTGTGTTGCTGGATCCATTGGCTCATACCTTAATCCTAGCTACATTCTCAGGAGGCTGAGATCTGAGGATCAATGTTGGAAGCCATCCCAGACATAAAAGTCTGTGAGACTCTTAGATCCAACCAACCAGCAAAAATCTGGCATCAGGTCTTCAGTTCAAACCCCAGCAACGACACAGACAAAAGAAAAATTTAAAAAAAAAAGCTCACAAAAAATGCAAGTGTCTCTAAATCTCTTGGTTAAAAGCTTCATGTCAAGTCAGAAAGCCATCCATTTGGCTGTCATCTACCCCTTTAATAAAATCTAGTGGCAATGATCTGAGATTTTACTTCGTACTCCAAGGAATTGGCCTTGATAGACACTGTGAATGTGGTAAAAAAAAAAATAATAAATTAGCCAGGGACTGGACAAGATGGTGACTGAGCTCACCTTACCATTTTTGTTTTTAATTGCTTACCTTTTTCAGTCTATCGAGCAGGTGTTGATAGCAAACACTGAATTACACATGGGTTGTGAGAGGCTCACAAAGGAAGAATGGCCAGATTAAAATGACAGGCCAAAGTGGTGGGATAATGGCCCGACCACAGCTATCATCAAAGCAACTGAAATGCTGTCAAGGCATCCAGCCTTCACTTTCAGTATCTCTCACAGATTCGAGAAGGAACATTTGTGACAGGCCTTGCAATATGTTTTAGCAACACTCTGTGTGTGTGTGTGTGTGTGTGTGTGTGTGTGTGTGTGTGCGCGCGCGTGCACGTGCCTCTGTGTATGTGCACGGAGCAAACATTGACATTCGCAGGAAGGCAGGTTTATGTTTCTCTGTATTTTTACTTATTAATGCAACAATCCCAAGGTGGTTAGCAATTCTGAGCTATGTTGGGCCATCAGTTTCCACGTGTAGCCTGGAGACACAGCCCAAACATCAGCTCGCTCTGAGCTTTGGGAAAATTTCAGAAAACCAAATAGCAGTGAAAAGCTTGGATGTTTCTCGTCTGTGTTTACTTAGCGAGGAAATGTGCACCTGAAGAAGTGTCACAATGCCAATTTTCCCTTCTAGCAATATTTGTTAAGTGCCTCTGATGGACGTGGCTTTGTAGAAAGCAGATGTGAGGCCTGGACTTGGCTGTCTATGACAAGGCATCCATCCATCCATCCATCCACCCATTTATCCATCCATCCATCTATCCATCCATTCATCCATCCATGACACATCTAGCCATCCATCATCCATTCAGACATCCATTCATGATCCATCCATCCATCTAGCATGCATCTACATCCATGCAGCAATCATCTAGCCAGTCATCCATCATTCATCCAGCCATTCATCCATGGTATCCATCTCTCCATCATCCATCCCTCCATCCCTCCATCCCTCCCTGCCTCCATGACCATTGTGATCACCACGACTCCATCCTCCTCCTGCCTCCTTCCTTCCAGGCCATGTGGACAGGATGAGGAATGTTATTCTTCTGCTGAAGGCCACAAGCCCCTGTCATCTGCTCTTTTCTGCTGCTTCAGGAGATGGAGAATCTTCTGGTAATTTCTGCTCCCCCTTTCTTTCCCCCCCTCTCCTTCCTCTTCCTTCTCCCTTCTCCCTTCCCCCCACCTCCTGTTTGTCTTCCTACTGCTTCTCCTCCTCCTCCTATCCTCCTCCTCTTCCTCCTCTTTGTCTTCTTCCGGATCCTCTCTTCTCCTCTTCTCCATCCTCCCTCTCCTCTTCCTTCAGTTCCTCCTCTCCTAATCTTCTTCCCTTCCTCCTCCTCCCCCTTTGTCTTTCTCCTCCTCCTATTCTCATTTCCTTCCTCCGCCTTCTGATTTTCCTCAGTTTATCCTCTTCTCCCCATCCCCCCCTTCTCCTCCTCCTCCCCCCCTCTTCCTCCTCCTCCTTCCCATCCCTAGTGGGTTCTCAGTCTGTGATTTCTGATCTCCACCACTACTTTCCCCAGAGAGGCCAAGATCCTGAGTTCTCTTGGGCGCTGGGTGGATCTGGAAATCTCCAGGCTGCCAGGGAGGGTGGGGCCAGGGCTTTAAGATGTCTTTGATCCTGGCTGACTGGTATAAAAGAAGGGATCCTTCTCACTCCTTGGAGCGGGGTCTGGGGTTCCTGACACGGCTCCTTGTGGGTGACAGGCACTGGAAACGGGGTTGAGGTGGCGGTGTCTGGGCCCTTAGGGCTTCTGGGGATGGGGAAGGGATGCAGGGTGGTAGAGAGAGAAAAAAGATTTCTCCAGCCCCCAAGGTGGAGGGCAGGGTCCCCTAGGCCAGTGACTAACTAACGGCCCTGCTGACACCCAGCAGCAGTGGGGGGGGGGGTGACCAGGAGGCCTCAGGTCCCTGGGGTCCAGGCGGATGGCGCATCCAGGCGCGCGGGACAGGTGAGCCCGGCTGCGCACCTGGGGAGAGGCCGGGGTAATTGAGTCAGCTGGCGCCCATCAGGCACGGCCACTTCAAATTCGATCTGGTCAGCGTGGCCAGGAGCTGCCAAGGTGGGTTTGAAGCAGAATTGGGACTGCCTTGGGAACTGTCTCCATCAATGAAAGAAACGAGCTGTGAGCTTAGTGGGCTGTGACAACCGCCAGCGCGGCTCCAGGAGGAGGACAGGCAGGGCTGCGGGCGGCCTGGCGCGCACACCTGCCTGAGCACCGCACACCTGGGGCTGCCCCGCTTCTCCCCGGGGACCCCAGCGGGCCCTGGCACCCAGGGGCACCCCAGGGGAGGCAGCCCAGGGGAGGGGAATCTTCTTTTCCAAAGACTGAGAGGTATCACCAAAGTGATGTACAGAAAGATTCCAGGGAGGCAAGGCGCACCGTTCTTATTTATTTATTTATTTGCCAATCCTGGGCTTGGGCTCAGGGCCTGAGCACTGTCCTTGGGCTTTCTCAAGGCTAGAGCTCTACCACTTGAGCCTCAGCACCACTTCTGGCTTTTTTTCCCCTATGTGTGTGGTACTGAGGATTTGAATCCGGGTCTTTGTGCATGCTAGGCAAGCACTCCACCATGAGGCCAAACTCCAGGTCAGGAATACATTTCATTCTTCCTCATTCCCTCCCCATGCCTCCACACCTCCACCTATGAGATGCTCAGTTCAGGTCAGCAGTGTCGTGAGTGCCACCCCGTCCCTGAAAACAGCAACAACGACAACAACAAAAGAAACCTCTTGTTTTCATATCTTGGTGTTGATTTATCTATAATATGTAACATATATTACATGAATCATATATTAAACAGGATCGATTATATCTTATATATTATTACTTTTATTAAATGCATTATTAATAAGATAGTATTATATAATTTATGTAGTATAAAGTATTGTTAACATAGTAATGTTAATGATTGTGATTAATATTATGATTACTACATGAATACTGGTGATACTATATAATATATATATAATTGTGTATAAATATGAAGAGGCACATAGGCATTGCGACTCTGTTTCTCCCTTGGTTTCACTGTGTGCGAATGTCTAACACTGTGTATCATTATCATGTCCTGGTGTGTTTTAGATGTGGCATCAATGTATGAGAGAAAACAGGTTCCTCTTGTCTCTCTGAACTTGGCTTACCTCACTTTACATGATTTGTTCCAGGTCCATCCTTTCCCTGTAAATGACATCATCTTATTCTTTCTGCTGGATCAGTGAGATTCCATCGTGTGTAGGTACCACATTTTCTGGCTCCACTCATCTAATGTAGGGCTTCAGGGCTGCTTGGCTATCTCGGCTATGTGACTAGTGCAGCAATGAACATGGATGTGCAAGTGTCTTCACAGTGTCGTTGTGAGTAGAAGTCCAGGAGGAGAAATGCTGGGTCATAGGGAAAATCCTTTGTTTTTTGAGGAACCTCCAGACTGCTGTGCTGTCTTCCTGAGTGGTTGTACTCATTTACAATCCAGCCAATAGTGCTCTGGGGTTCCTTTTTTCCCTAGTGGGGGACAATCTTGAGTGCGAACCTTGTCTTTCACATCAACTTGTGAATGTAGCCTGTCTCCTCTTTGAGACTCAGTTTCCAAACCCAGAGGGAGCTGATGGGCTGTTTGGGGAAGGGTAAGTGCTTGCAGGCCTTGGGCTTAAGGTATCATATATTGTCCTGTTTCAGGAGCCTATGCATTTGAGGCTCCAAGAGGCTGTCTCCTGTGCATTTCTTGAGTACAAATCACATGTTTTGCAGACTTGTGCAGGAAAGAAAGGTAACAACTTTGTCAGTACCCAGGAGACTGGGGCCCTGCTCTGTATCTGCCACTTGAGCCCCAGCACCACTTCCGACCTTTTCTGTGTATGTGGCACTGAGGAATTGAGCCCAGGGCTTTGTGCATGCTAGGCAAGCACTCTCCCACTAGGCCCCACGAGGCTTGGCTTTTGACTGTTGAAACACCATTATCAGAGCACCAGAGGAATTCTAAGACCCTCAGTGAAAGCGAATGTACAGTATTCTGGGCTGAGATGGTGGGCCCGCCCTAACAATAGCCTACAAGCTGCTTCTATGTCTGCTTCTCACACAGGGGGAAGACTGGGAAATGGGAACACAAATCCGAGAGTAATGAAGACTTGGGAAGGAACAGACCTGGTTCTGCAGAAAGTTCTTCTAAATCATTACTAATTATTCTATTAGTTCCCATGTTGATATGTGGGTGGCACTACTGATCAAACCCTCACCTGCCATCCCAGCATGGGGCCTTTGAGGCTGGCCCTATGGCATGCTTGGATAAATACTTCTTATTTGTGGTGTTAGTGATATGTGTTGACCTATAAACCCAACCTCCATTCCATCATTGTTGTTGTTGGTGGTCCTGGGGCTTGAACTCAAGGCCTAGGGGCTATCCCTGAGCTTTTACGCTCAAGGCTAGCAATTTATCACTTGAAGCCACCGTGCCACTTCCGGGTTTTGAGTGGTTAATTGAGGATTAGAGTCTCATGGGGACTTTTTGCTGGGGCTGGCTTCAAACCATGGTCCTGAGATCTCAGTCTCCTGAGTAGCTAGGACGACAGGTGTGAGCCACCACCCCCTGGCCTCTTCCGTTCTCTCTTGAGTTTCAGGCAGAAAAATGTTGGGCAGACCAAGTAAGGCCAGCCAAGACAGCAGCCATACTCCTCTCTCTCTCTCTCTCTCTCTCTCTCTCTCTCTCTCTCTCTCTCTCTCTCTCTCTCTCTCTCTCTCTCTCTCTCTCTTTCTCTTTCTCTCCTTCCCTCTCCATCCCCACACAGATCATTCACACACATTCCCACCAAGTATACATTTTCCTAATTTTGATCTCTTCTACCTAAATTCCCTTCCTGAAGAATATTCTACTCGGAAACAAGTTGAAATCTCTATTGAAGGGCTTCCACTGTAATTAAACTGAGTGCTGAAAAAAAAAGACATCACTCTTTTTAATAAGGTGATTTGCATAACCAATAACTTGAGCTTCACTGGCTGAGAGACAGTTTGAAAGTTTGTTTGTACATTCCCTCACTCCAATGTTTTCAGATCGCCTTACCTCCTTTCTATGAACATGGTGGTAATGGAAAGGAAATGAAAGAGAAATTCTCTTTCATTCATATATATATATGTATATATATATATATATATGATTTACTTGGTTGTAAAACCAAGTACAATTAATGTGCAACAAAAGTCCTGTAGGGGGAATATCTTTTAACACTCACATATTTGGTAGGGTATTTATTATAAATAGTAGTCGTCGTTGTAGTAGTAGTAGTAGTAGGTTTTGAACTCAAGGCCTTGGCTCTCACTTGGCTTTCTTGCTCCCAGCTAGTACTCTTCCTCTTAAGTCATGTCTCCAGTCTGACATTTTCTTGGCTCATTGAAGATGAGTCTTTCAACCCAGGCTGGCTTCAAACTGTGATCCTCAGATCTCTGCCTTCTGAGTAGCTAGGATAACAGATGTAAGCCCCTGGTCTCCAGCTGGTAAGTTGCTTTTCCTTTGATATGATGTGGCTAGAACCCACAGCCATGCACAGTATAATCTAACTGAAGCCACACCCCAGTATAATCTAACTCCATATCCACGAGATAACGATTTCCTTTCCTCCTTTCCCCACAGCCGTTTGGAACTGCAATTCTGTTTGGTCTTTATTATATTTTGCTTATTTACTCATTGGCAAATAGGCCCTGGAGTTGTTTCAGTTTGGGGCCGTTACTAGCATCCCTTTTGTACAGGAGCTCGGCATTTTATGTTCTTGCTGGCAGTTTGACTTTTTCAGAGGGGTCATGTCCCTGCTTAGATTTGTATCTCCCCATTTCCCAATGTCTGTTTAAAACCATATGCAGCCTGATGGGTAGAGATTTTGTCTTCTCCAGCTCTTGTCTCTCCAATGCCCAGTGCTCTTAACCCAAAGATTTTGATACTTACATGTTTTGGCATCTAACTTTGCAATAAATCTTTTTCACATATTCAAAAGGAAGACTGAATTTAGGAAACTGCTAGAGTCTTAAAGTGGAGACTTGAGATTTACTGATTGATTTATGTATTCATATATGTATTTTATTTATGAATATTTATTTATGTATTCATGTATGCATTCATTTATACATTCAAGTATGTACTTATTTGTGTGTTCTTATTTATTTAGGTGGGCCAGGAATTTAAATTCAGGGTCTTGGGTTTGCTAGGCAGGTACTCTACCACTTGAGCCATGCCCCCTCCTAGACCTCATGCCCTTGAACTTGTTTTTCAGATAGAGTCATACACATTTTCCCAGGCTGGGCCCCATCTGCATTCCTCCTACTTCTACATCTCGAGTAGCTGGAATTATAGCTCTGTTCTATGACACTTGGCCCGAGATTGAAGTGTACTGCAGTTGAATTGTTATGTCTTTCAGAATTCTTTAGCGTTTCACATCATCCACAGTCTCTAGTGGTGCATCTGTCTCTACATGACATGGATGGGGTTCCAGGAAAAGTTGTGGGGCAACATCTCAGAAAACCAGGGATATTGACAGGCTTAGGGGAAGAGGAAATGGGTTGGGTTTCCTTTATTTTGCAGTATCCAAATCATGCTGAATTCACCTGGCCTATCTAGTCCTATCTGGGCACCTCTGACCTTCCTGACAGATGCCAGAACCTCCGTGGAGATTCTCCTAAGGGGACTGCAGTGAGAAACTCCATAGTGTTCTCTATTGTTCCAAATGGAAACCAGTCATTTGGCTTTCTCTAATTTCTAGTCTTTAAGGTGTGTGTGTGTGTGTGTGTGTGTGTGTGTGTGTGTGTGTGTGTGTGTGTGTGTGTGTTTATCCTGGACCTTGAGCTCAGGGCTTAGGATGCTGTCCCTGAACTAGCTTGCTTTCCCCCTCCTTCTCCTCCTCCTCCTCCTCCTCCTCCTCCTCCTCCTCCTCCTCCTCCTCCTCCTCTTCCTCCTCCTCTCCTTTCAAGGCAAGCACTTTAACCCATGAAGCACAGCCCCACTTCTGATTTTATGGTGGTTAATTAGAGGTAAGATTGTCATGGATTTCCCTGCCTGGGCTGGCTTTGAACCATGATCCTCAGATCTCATTCTACTGAGTAGCTAGCATGACAGGTATGAGCCACCAATGCCCAGCTTGACTTTCTAGCTTCTGTTTTAGTTCTCTAGTGATGCAGTCCTGCAAGGAAAAATTTGGGCAATTGCAGCTAGGCCATTTTGAATACATATGGTAGAATTAAGTCTTTTTTTTTTCCTTTTTATTCAGCTGTGGCTTGAATCTAATGGAAATGACAGATAATGCAGCATCTTTGTGTGACTGCCCAAAAAAGAGAAGAAGAAGATATTTCCCATGAGGTAGTAACTGCTGATGCAGAGCCAGATACCACCGATTTGTGTGATCGGCTGTAGTCTGTATTCTCCACCCTACAAGATGAAATCTTGGATAATAATAACAGCAACGATGGTGCGTCTCAAAATTACTGCAGTCAGAGGAAAAGAAATAAATTTCTAGATCAATTATGTCAATTATATATGGAATCTATACTCCCCTCCCAGTTTTTAACCACTGAAGATTGCATGTATCTCCTGTCTAATTATTTCTGTGCTTATTTGTGGGGTCTACACACACACACACACACACACACACACACACACACACACACACACACACCCCTCCAACCATCCCTTTTCGCTCTTCTCTTAAATATGAAGATATAAAAGAGCTCACTTTTAGCAACAAACAATAATTTCTAGTTTGCCCACCTGCTCAGTTGGCTTCCATCAAGCAGGTGAGAAACTGGTTACATGTAAGTAAAGGGATGCTCCCTCATATGGGTGTCCTACTAAGAACTAACACAGGAAGTGTTAGTTCTGCTCACCTTGGAGCAGAAATCCCATTGACTATCTTACCTTGGAGCAGAAATCCCATTGGCTACCTCACCTTGGAGCAGAAATCCCATTGGCTACCTCATCTTGGAGCAGAAATCCCATTGGCTGAGACAAGTATCATAAATTGTTCTTTTTGCCCCAATGTTACCAACAGAGTAGGAAGGTCAAGATGTTGATGTGATGTGTGTGTTTCTGTAACTAGGCCTTGAACTCAGAGCTATAGTGCTGTTTCTTTTTCTGCTCTAGGCTAGTACTCTATAACTTGAGCCAAATCTCTACGTTCTGGTTTTTGGTGGCTCATTGGAGATAAGAGTCTCATGGGCTGGCTTCCAACTATGATCCTCAGATCTCAGCCTCCTGAGCATCTAGGATGACAGATGTAAGCCATTGTCACTTGCCTCTCCAAGGTGTCTCTAAAAGGTCTCAGATTTCCAGGGTCCCTCAGATGACTGTACCTAGTGACAATTAATTATTTTTTTAAAGTTCATGATTAAAACATAACTTTAAGTAGTTTTATGATATAGGGGGTTTCAGTACAACATGTAAATGTGTGAGGACAATGAATCTTAATATCACTCATCTAATCATTTTCCCTCCTCTCTCCCAACCCCTCTATCACCTCTATCTTCTTAGAAACAATAAGCTATTTCTTAAATACACTACCACTGAGCAAACAAAAAAAATGCAGAACTAGGGAAGGAGAGTCTTGCTATGTCTTCTTTTTTCCCTTTCCTTCTACTGATGTTTTTGATCCTTTTTGCTTAATTAGCATTTGGATGGAAGTCTGTTTATATAAAACAGTACCCACATGCGTACATATACACAAACACGCACACCACAGATTCTGTTTTGTAAGCCTTACACCCTTAAAGAACTCCACAACGAGCCTCTGGTGAAGGGTGAGAGACTTGAGTCTTTCCAATATTCCTTTTCTATTCCTTTTGGTTCTCAGTGCCAGTCCTGCGCCTTGAACTTAGGGTATGGGTACTGTCCCTCGACTTTTTTTTTTTTTTACCCAGAGCTGGTGCCCTACCACTTGAGCCACACATCCACTTCTGCCTTTTTTGGTGGCTAATTAGAGCTAAGAGTCATCTCACAGTTATTCATTCCCCTGTTTGGCCTGACTTCAACTAGTGTTTCTCCCATCTCAGCCTCCTGTGTAGTGAGGGTTGCAGGTGTGAACCTTGGTACCCAGCTTGGTTTCCAATTTCTATCAACCTTCGTGGAGGATCTCCTCTTTGTTATGCCTTCTGCCACACTCCATTTGCAAGATGACAACACACACGCTGTCATGAGAAAGCCTGCATGTGTCCCCAGCCATCCTGAGTTCAAGTCCTGCCCTACTATTTGGCTTTCAAAAAGAGATCCATTCTCCGAAACCTCCATCCTGTCATATTTTAAAACGAAGGTGCTGGAATGAGATACTCTCACAGGTCTCAACAAGCTCTCAGTTGTGACCAGACGAGTCATCTGCCAAGGCTAGCTACAGAGGAAGGTGCTTTGGAGAGAGAACTACAAAAATCACTAAGCAGATCAGTAAATTTGATAATGAATTGTTTCAATTACATTCAGGTGGCAACAGATGTTAAATTACTTTAGCAGAACCAAGCTCAGAGGTTTGAGGTTTACTTTGCTCATTTAACTCCATACATACAAAGGGAAGGATCACATTTGGGGATCCTGTCTTTCCCAGAGCCCCGCTGTGAGTGAGGCCCCTGTAAGTATCCCTTGGAAGTTTGGCGTTCTGTTTCTGATGGTAAAATGGGTATTTTGGGGGTGGGGTGGGTGGAATATAGCCATCCCTCTTGGTGTTCTGATTCTTCTTTATATAATTGAACAACAGACTTATCTCTGGCCCTAAAATGGGTTCTTATTCCTTGAGTTGTTATCAGTGTGTGTGTGTGTGTGTGTGTGTGTGTGTGCGCGCACGCGCGTGTGCACGCACACACACAGGTACCAACATGCCAGTACTAGAATTTGAGCTCAAGACCTTGAACATTCTCAGCTTGCCTGTTTGGCCGGTGGACAACTGGCTCTCTCTCTTTTTTTTTTTTTTGCCAGTCCTGGGCTTGAGCTCAGGGCCTGAGCACTGTCCTTGGACTTTCTCAAGGCCACAGCTCTACCACTTGAGCCTCAGCACCACTTCCGGCTTTTTTCTATATATGTGGTACCGAGGAATTGAACCTGGGTCTTCATGCATGCTAGGCAAGCACTTTAACCACTAGGCCAAACTCCCGGCCCACAACTGGCTCTCTTAAGCCAAAACTCCAGCCTAGCGTTTTGCTGGTTATGTGGAGATGGGAGTCTAGCTGAGTTTTCTCCCTGGTCTGGCTTCAATCCATGATCCTTCAGTTTTCTGCCTAGCTAGAGTGACAGACATGGATGACCAGTGCCCCGTTATCAGATTTGACATTCACACGTCCAGCATATTGGTGCTGCATACACGCTGACGGCGCCTGTGTGCCTGGATTCTGCATTCATAGATCCCATCAGAATTAGCTGACAAGCCAGAACCTGGTGGCTCACGCCTGTCATCCTAGCTCCTCCAAGGGCTGAGAGCTGAGGCTTGCAGTTCAAAGCTATCCCAGGCAGGAAAGTCTGTGAGACTTATCTCTGGTTAATCACCAGAAAACTGGGAGTGGTGATCTGGCTCCATGTGATAGAGCACCAGCCTAGAGCAAAAGAGCTCAGGGACAGCACCCAGACCCCGCGTTCAAGCTCTGTGACTGATCTCCACCCCCCAAATCTTATCTGACAAAATGTGTGTCTGTATTGCACATTGGCACACATCTTTCCTTGTTAGCAACCTCTGTATAACACAGGGGACACATGGATTCGTCTCTCATTTACATTATCGACTGTCGACCTTAAATCATCTCCAGATTATCAGGCGAGGAGTAAAGGCTATAGGCAAAAACATGAGCACCCCAAGATGCCGGAACAGGAAAGCAGATCCAGGACTTCAGTGTCTTGGGCATTACCAAGGCATTTACCTGGAGTGCTGTGTCCTGTCTTGCTTCTGCAGTACTATGTATGGAACCCAGGGCCTCCTGCACGCAAAGCATGTTCTCTGCCACTGAGCCATATGCCTCCTGTAGTGACGTGGTGTGTGTGTGTGTGTGTGTGTGTGTGTGTGTGTGTGTGTGTGCCATCTTGGGGCTTGAGCTCAGGGCTTGGGGTGCCTAGTATGTGCAAAGACCTGGGTTCGATTCCTTGGTAGCACATACATAGAAAAGGATGGAAGTGGTGCTGTGGCTCAAGTGGTAGAGGTCTAGCCTTGAGAAAGGCCAAGGACGGTGCTCAAGCCATGAGTTCAAGCCCCAGTAGTGGCAAAAAAAAATGTCTCACAGATTTGACTACCTGGACTGGCTCCCAATCATGCTCCTCCTATCTCAGCCTCCTGAGTAGCTAGGATGCCGGGTGTGAGGCATGGGTGCCCAGCTGTCGTGGACATTTGTGTCCTGTTTAGCTGCCAGGGCCTGACTTTTTTTTTTTTTTTTTGCCAGTCCTGGGCTTGAGCTCAGGGCCTGAGCACTGTCCTTGGACTTTCTCAAGGCTAGAGCTCTACCACTTGAGCCTCAGCACCACTTCCGGCTTTTTTCTATGTATGTGGTTCTGAGGAATCGAACCCGGGTCTCCATGCATGCTAGGCAAGCACTTTAACCACTAGGCCAAACTCCCGGCCCCAGGCCCTGACTTTCTGTGAGGCTGTGTCTCTCTATGCCCACAGTATTAGTACCCAGGATCTGGGGGGAGCATGAGATGAGGTCACAGAATTTTCAAAAGCTGGAGAGTGAGTCTGCGAGGGGCTCTTGTTCCTACACACAGTGAGAACAAAGGTTTTTGGACAGCTGACCAGGTTAGGATTCCTGTGGACCCTAAGCTTGGTGTAGGATCCTAGGAAATCTCAGTTCAGGAGAGCCTGGGGTCTAGAAGAAGAAGAAGAAATGGATTCAGGGCTCAAGATGCATCTTGACATCCGCCCATCCATCTATCCATCTGATATATCCATTTTGAATACATTACTTCAGAAGGCTCGAGGCAGTCCTAGCTCTGTTTCCTAGTGAGATCCTCTCTCTCTCTCTCTCTCTCTCTCTCTCTCTCTCTCTCTCTCTCTCTCTCTCTCTCTCTCTCTCTTTCTCTCTCTCTCTCTCTCTCTCCTCTCTCTGTCATTCTCCTCCTCTTGCTATTCTCCTCCTTCCTCAGTATCTCTCTTTTCTCTCTGTTTTCCTTTTCTCTCTTCTCTCTCTCCCTCTCTCTCCCTCCCTCCCTTCCTCCCATTTTCTCTCCAGTCTCTCTCCCCTTTCTTTCCTCTCTCCTCTTTCATTCTTTCATCTCTCTTCTCTCTCTCTCTCTCTCTCATTCTCTTCTCCCTTTCCCTTCTTCCTCCTCTAGTTCCATTTTCTTTCCTCTCTCTCTCTGCTCTCTTATTCTCCTCCCTCTCCTCTTCTCTTTTCTCCTCCCCTCTCTTCTTCTTTGCTCCCTCCTTCCCTCCTTTATTTTCTCCTTCTCCACCTCCTCTGTATCTGCACCTGTCTCTCCTCTTTATCTCTCCTTCTCACTACCAATCCCCTCTTCTTCCTCTCTGTGTTCTCTGTCTGTCTGTCTGTCTGTCTGTCTGTCTGTCTCTGTCTCTCTGTCTGTCTCTCTGCCATCCAGCCTGTAATAAAATGCCAGCCCAGCAGTCCACAGAGCCTCTGCACTGAAAGCTGCCTCTTTAAGAACTTATCTCGTCTGTTCAGAAATTGACTGTGAAAATTCTAAGTAATGGTGTGACATGCTCACACTCACTTTTTGTAGTTAATCCTTCACCGAGGGTCAGGCGCCCCTCTCTTCTCGGTGGTTCATTTGATTGTCACCTTGCACAAAAACCTCCCAGCCCCAAGCACTCTCTGCTGGGTTGACAGGCAGTCCGGGTACTGAGCCGCCTTGGCGCAGGAATAACTGAATTAGAAAAAAGCTGCTGGCGTTGTAATAAAGCGTTTAATGGACAGACAGCCTCTCCTGCCTTCCTTGGGGTAACACTAAATCCCTTTTTATTGTAGTTTGCACAGATGTTAGTGAGTTATCCATTTCTCTAATCATACTAGAAGTTGGCACATCCATCTTAAATAAGGGGACCAGCCCACTCGCTCTTCCACAGTCGCCTTTTTCTAATAAACTTCAGTCCGTTCTAGGTCACTTTTACCAATACAAATAAAATTCAAACAAATAAAAAGTATATTGTCTCATGATGAGATTTATATAATTATGTCCCTTAGGTCACTTTAAATTTATCCGGGAAGGGACACCCCTGCACAACACTTATTAGAGCTGGAACCTTCTCTGACTTGGGGACAACTCAGAGAAACACAGACCCTCAGCCTCTGCTGTCCTGGGTTGCCCCAGCTTGTGACTGGTCCTTAGGTGCAGAATAGCTTTCAGACCCATCTTGACCAAGCTCCAGAGACCACAGACCCAAAGATATGCTTACCTGTCTGCCCTCCCTTCCTTTTTCCTTCCCTCCCTTTCTCCCTCCCTCCCTTCTTCCTTCCCCCTTCCTTTTTTTTGGTGCTAGTACTAGGGCTTGAACTCAGAGCCAAGGACTTTATCCTTTAGCTTCTTTCCCCAAGACTGGTGCTGTACCACTTGAGCCACAGCTTCTCTTTTGCCTTTTTGGTGGTACACTGGAAATGAGAGTCTCGTAGAGTTTTCCACCCAGGATAGCTCTGAATGTTGATCCTCACATCTCAGCCTCCAGAGAAACTAGAATTACAGGCGTAAGCCGCCAGCGCTCAGCTTTCTCTCTGTCTCTCTCTCTCTCTCTGCCTGTCTCTCCCTCCCTCCCCCCTCCCTGCTCCTCTACTCCCTCCCTCCCTCCCCCCTTTTTTTCTTTGCTCTTTCCAGGCTAGTATTCCACACTCGGATCAGCTTCATGAGCCACCCAAGATATTTCTGTAAAACGCATTTTGCGAGAGAGGCTGCATGGAGAGATTTTCAAACACCCCCAATGTGTTTGTTAAAAGGAGAAGGCAGGGTGGGGAGGGGGATGTTGCAAATAAAACAAAACAAGAAACCAACCCAAACCAAACAAAAATCATCTCCTAGCCAGCAAGGTGTACACAACACCACAAGTTGTGTGGAACTGGCAAGGGTCACGTGAAGTTCAGGCGGGGATAATGGATGGCGGTGGTGAGGGGCTGCTTTCTTCTTTTCTGTGGCGCGGATGGTCTCCCAGTGGTAGGCGACTGTTGATAGATTGGCAGATGCTGAAAGCAAACGCTTTCCTGACCCGGGCAGGCCTTCTTCGAAGTGCTCAGGGCAAAGGCTGGGCGGCAGAGGGTTCAGACCCATTCCAGAGTGGATGGCAGAGGCCCCATGACACAAATGCCTCTGTCCCCCCATGCTGGCCTGCCTGGCACTGCCTCCTAGAAAGCTTCTTGATGCCACCCAGGCCTGTTTTTTGTGTGCACAAAATTCCTGCTCTCTGGGGTCTCCCCCCCCCCAACCCCCTGCACACACTGCAAGTGAGAAAGGTTCTCTCCCTTTGCTGGTCCAAGCAGCCACTTCATAAATCAAAGATGATGGGCGATGTGTTAACCCTTGGATGACTGGCTGTGAAACAGAGAGAGAGAACCGCACCGTAGAAGCCTCAAGTAAAAAGCCAAGGGAACCCTGACACTGAGAAAGCCATCATCACCCCCAACAACAATTTAGACGGCCACAGCCTAAGCTCATGAAGGGACCTTGGCATGTGGAATTTTCTTGCTCGCCTTAGAGCCAGCAAACACATCCTCCAGGGGAAACAGAAGTACCACAGATAATAGGGAGTGACCTAAATTCAATCTAATGACAGCATAGAGAAGCTGAGATTAGAGCTGGATGTAGGTGTCTCACACCAGTCATTCTTAGCTGCTCAGGAGACTGAGATCTGAGGCTCATAGTTCCAGTCAGCTCAGGCAGGACAATCTCACCTCTCCAATTCATCACCAAAAAGCCAAATTTAGAGGTGTGGCTCAAATGAGCACAAAAGCTTAGGATAGTGTCCAACCTCTGAGTTCAAGCCTCGGGACTGGCACCAAGAAAAAGAAAAGAAAGAAAAAGAAAAGCTGAATGCCTAGTCTTCTATCCCTTTCTCGTCTTTTTTGTTCATTCATTCATTCATTCATTCATTCATTGGATAATCTGGAGAGCATATTGGTATCAAAGATAGGGCTCATATCTAGGTAGCTGGGGAAATCTTAAGCAAAATTTGAGTCAGAAGCTGGTGGCTCACACCTATCATTCTAGCTACTCAAGAGGCTGATCCGAGCAAACCCGGGCAAGAAAGTACAGGAGACTCTGAGCTCCAATGAACCTGAGAAAAGCTGGAAGTAGCTGCACGGCTCAGGTGGTGGAGTGCCAGCTGCAAGCAAAATCTGAGGGAGAGCCCAAGCCCTTGAGTTGAATCTTTAGTTCTGATAAACACGTGCGCGTGCACACACACACACACACACACACACACACACACACACAGGGGACCAAGGGATGTGTTTCAGTGGTAGAACCTGGCCTTGACCCCTTTAGACCCTTTGATCCTCAGCACTGCAAAAGTAAATAAAAATATTTTATTTAGTCCAATCGTAATGGGGCAAAATAATGATTTTTCCCCAAGACACTCCAAATCTGTAAATTGTGTGTGTGTGTGTGTGTGTGTGTGTGTGTGTGTGTGTGTGTGTGAGAGAGAGAGAGAGAGAGAGAGAGAGAGAGTTCTAGGAAGACTGGTTAATTGGAGATAAGAATTTCAAGGACTTTCTTGCTCAAGCTTGTTTTGAAACATGATCCTTGGATCTTAGCATCTTGAATAGCTGGGGTTACTTTACTGGTGTAAGCCATCAGTGCCAGGCTCTATCTCAGTTCTAGTCCAGTGAAACTTGTATTGAAATTCCAGCCAACAACACTGAGATAATAAATGTGTGTTGTTTTAAGCCACCTAGTTGGTAGTAATTTGTTAAAACAATGATAGAAAACGAATACACGAGTATACCAAATATTATCATTTCTATATGCAATCAATATGACAAATTATGAGATCTATTGCATCCTTTCATTATATATTTTTGGACTAAGTCTTTGAAATCCAGCATGTCTTTGTTTTATCGACATGCTTTATTTTAATCACATTTCAAGTGGTTAAAAACATCATATAGCCAGGTTCTGGTGGCTCATTCCTATAATTCAAGCTACTCATGAGACTAATATCTGAAGCTGAGCAGGAAAGTCCTTAAGACTCTCATCTCTAATGAGCCAGCACAAAGCTGGGCTGGAGGGGTGGTTCAAGTAGTAGAACACCAGTCATAAGCAAGCAAACTAAGCAAGTACAAGGTCCTGAGTTCAAAGAAGCAAAATAAAACAAATCCCCAGACCACAATATATATTTCCTGCAAGGAAATATAGGTACAATAGTTCCATATAGCATGGCACTAAGGGCATTTTAGGACATCCAAGTTTCTATCACAACTCCTTGACTCTGCCCCTTTGGGGCTGAAAGTATAGAAAACATGGGATTGAGTCAATGAATATGTTCCAATAAAATTTTATTGACAAAAAACCCCAAGAAGAGCACAAGATTTGGCTCTCTGGATTTTGTCGCTATCCATTTTATCAATTGCCTAGTATTCGACTCTAAACACGGCAGAAATGTTTCTCTACAGCTTATATGACATTAATTAGTTTGCTATCAAGCTTTCCTGTATTATTAACTCTAAGGTAGGCATCTCTTCTATGGCTCCTACTGGATGGGTAAGAGTGCGAGAGTTTCTTTAAATGAAATTTTTGCAAAATAAAAACAGTAGGTTGGTGTATCAGCATATATTTTTTTAAATTCCGTACTTGGAATCTGGCTGTTTTATGGCATGCTTCTACCAATTGACCTCATGGTCCTGGCAAGAAAGTAGTCATTAATCCTTGTGTGTGTATCTACTGCATGAAAACCTGGTCATAGTGGGTTAGCAAGAGCTGTCTTCTCGTCTTGGAACCCTTGTTCTCAGCCTTCCTCTGTGGTTCCCCTGGCTCCTCTCTCAGTGAGAGGTCAATTCCACAGAAGGGGACAGAGTCCGGGGCTGCCGTGTGATAAGCCAGAACACTTACTCAAAGGGTGGACTTCTATTTTATACCCTTTCCACTTGTTAAGCTTAATTCCCCGAGCACAGTGCACTTTTGTTAAAGGAAAAGAAAATAGAGAGAAAAGAAATCTATACACCACTTTGCTTTGACATTGATGACCTTGAGAAGGATTTTGCAAGGTAGGAGATTGATTTCCTGGCCTATACAAACATCATTTTCCTTCCTCCCTTCCTTCCTTCCTTCCTTCCTTCCTTCCTTCCTTCCTTCCTTCCTTCCTTCCTTCCTTCCTTCCTCCCTTCCTCCCTTTTTCTCCTGTCCTCAGGGATATGTGCTTCATATTCTGACCCTCCAGATCTCTGCCTCCAGAGTAGCTAGGATAACAAGCACGAGATACCAGTGTCTGGCTTTCATGGGGTAATTCTTATTGCATACCCAGTGCAATAGTCTTAATGAGTCACAGTGGTGTCACTAAGAAGCTGACTTTGAAAGCCACTGGACTAGTGACTTGGGAAGCAAGATGGACACACCATGCACACACAAACACACAACACACACTTATGCACACATATTTGTATTCAAGGAAGCATTTTGTACTAGAATTGGAAGCACATATCCACAAAGTCTATCCTCAGAAAACTTCCTGGTAAAACTCCATAGTGGACTTTTTTCTTTCTTTCTTTTTTCTTTATCAGGTAGAAATCTCAGTCTGTAGAATTGTCGTCTAGTGGGAAATTTATTGGAGAGAATTGACTCTTTGTCTCTACAAAGCCATGAAGGGAATGCATCTAAGTGCTAGTTGTATGCACAGTACCAAATATTTTAAATGCACTTGTTCTGACGAAGAAATGTTATGAAGTTAACTTTTGTGTTTGTGGGGGGGAGTAATTAAACAATTGTCACCACTTGAAATTATCCTCCATTGTGAACTGACATCATTAAATCTTCCCTCTTTGCTAAAGAATAATGGAGGGGGAAAATGCATTTAATTAACAGGTATGACAAGCTCCAGACCATTGATGATGCCAGTCTCAGCCTGGATTTCCCAAGTGGATTTTGTACTTCGTATCCTGTTAAGATGGGAAGCAAAGCCTGGGTTGCATGGAGGATGGAGTGGAATTCTCCCACGCTGGGATGAAGTTTCCTGGGAGTGTGTGGTGTGTGGGAGGGAAGCTGTTGCTTGGCTCAGCCAATCAGGTGAAGCTTTGGCTTCCATGCAGAGCATGTAGAAGGGTACAAGCCTGAGCCTTTGTCTTCCTCTGCTGCCATATGCAGCATAAGCTCCTCTCCCAACCTTTTTGCGTATTCACCACTGGAGCCATTTCTTTGATCATTTTGTGGGGAGAGGGATTGGGTTGAAAAGTGAGCACTAGGACAAGGAAAAAAGAGACTTGGGGTGTAGATCCCAAGGAAGGTATCTTGTACTGGTTGCCTTATTGTCTTGATTAAGGAGGTTGATGGCCTTCTCTCTTTTTTCTTTCATTTCATTTCTGTCTCTTTCCCTTTTCCTTTCCTCCCTCCTCCTCTCTCCTTCCCTCCCTTTCCTGTCTTCCTTCCTTCCTTCCTTCCTTCCTTCCTTCCTTCCTTCCTTCCTTCCTTCCTTCCTTCCTTCCTTCCTTCCTTCATAAAATGGATATTGTTAGAGGCCTGCCAGATGTATTAGGACCATGTAGCATTCTTCAGGGGAAATAAAGCCAATCAGAAGAATAATGAGGAAATTAATATCTCTCCAGAGAGCCTGATGGGGTTTTCATGAAATCAGCCAAGCTTTACCTCTGTCACTTACTGGCCTCATACTCCAGACAGGCTGTGGCCAGCCACCTGCTTCCTTCTCCTTCTCTCTTTGTTCAACTTTCTCCTGGTTATTACTGATAACTGAATATTCAATTATCAAGATTTTAGTTAGTGTTTTGGTGCCAGTACTGGCACTCTTGAGCCGTGGACTCTTTCTTGGCTTTATTGCTCAAGGCTGGTGCTCTATCCCTTGAGCCAAATCTCCATTTCTGGCTTCTTGCTGGTTAACTGGAGATAAGAGCTTCTCAGATTTGTCTGCCCAGGCTGTCGTCAGATCTCAGCCTCCAGAGTAGCTAGTACTACAGGTGTGAGCCACATACCCAGATTGCCACTCAATGATTTGAACTGCACTTGATACTTCTCATTTCGGAAAATAATTAAATTCTTAGCTCTGTTTGTTCACACTCTTGCCTAGAAAGGTTTCTCAGTGAGAGGGACAGCAGGGCCACACGGTGTACGGGTGAGCATTCTTTGCTTGCCTGTTTCCTTGGAGTACATGGAAGATGAGAGGGTCCCTGGCAGCTAGATTGTGAGGTCGAATGGGGACAAGGACAGCATCTAGCTAGACTGCAGGCATGGCTCAAGTAGTAGAACATCAGCCAGAGGAAGAAAGCTGTGCAAGAATGCTAGGCTCTGAGTTCAAGTCTTGATAGTGGCAAGAGGAAGAAAGGAGAGAAGGAAATGAGGGAGGGAAGGAGTTGTCTCAAGTTACATGATTTCATTTTTACATGTATAAGTTGAATCTTATAAGTATATTCACCTACCCTTCCCTCCCTCCCCTTCCTTCCTTCCTTCCTTCCTTCCTTCCTTCCTTCCTTCCTTCCTTCTTTCCTCCTTCTTCCTTCTTCCTTCTTCCTTCTTTCCTTTCCCTATGTCTCTCCATCCCTGCTCCCTCCCTGGTTCTCCTCTCTGATGCTTGATTCACTGAATTTTTCTTTCAGTGATTTGTCTCTGAGTAACACCAAAGAAAGTTTAAAAACAACAACAGCTGGACACCCATGGCTCACATTTGAAATCCTACCTACTCAGGAGGTTGAGATCTGGAGGATCAAGGTTCAAAGGCAGCCAAGGACAAGGAAAATCCCTAAGACCCTTATCCCCAATAATCACCCAAAAGCCCAGAAGTAGAACTGTGGTTCAAGCAGTTGAGCACTTTCTAAGCTTGCACTAAGCTACGGGACAGAGCTCAGGCCCTGAATTCAAGTCCTAGGACTGGCTCCAAAACCAAAAAACCAAAAACCAAAAAAAAAAAACAAGAAAAAAAACCAAGAAACAATCATAAAACCAATCTGACCCAGCCTGTGAACATTTTCCAAATTAACCAAGCTGCATTTACAGGAGTCCCTCCCCACCGCGCTTGGGCAAAATGATTCAAAGCCCGCCACATGATTTCATCTGAGCAGACTCTAATCCACTTACTTAATGAAATACATAATTAACATATTATAATTGCAGTAAAGATGGTTTTGACAGAAATCATTTCCCGAATCTAATACCGTGGTAATTTAATCTGTTCCTCACTCCCTAACACGACCCTCTATGATTAAGTTTCATAAGAATCTTTTTTTGATTGATTGACTCATCTGATGGGCCTGGGCCTTGAAAAAAAAAAAAGAAGCAGCGTCTGTCAGTTTCCTGAGCGGCATGTGAAGCCATGGCAGATGGTAATGGTGGCGCCTCTGTGCTCAGGGCTCTCTGTGTGGTCCTCTCATCTCCTCCTGCTTCGTGTCTGCCCTTCCCCTGTTCTAAATACCCAGATAATCCACCGCCTCTTGCCTGAATCCCAAATCTAACCCCACCCAGCCCTTCTCCAGTGGCCCTTTCTCTGATGGGGGTGAGGGGATGGGGCTGTGAATCTGTTAGTAAAGGCAGTCCAGCCAGAGCCAGGACCTGTTTGGGTGTGCTCTTGACAGGCATGAGATGCCAGCCTCCCTTGCTTTGTCATCTCCTGTCTATATCCCACCAGTTTTCCTAGCTTGGGGTGGAGATGGGGAAATCCCCTTGGTCCCCAAGATGGCTGGCTGAATTCTGAGTATTGTCTGGGAAGGAGGAGAAGCCACTTTCTTCCCCTCTAGTCACTCTGTCCACTGGGTTCTGCAAAGAGGGGGTACTGAGGACTGTGCAGTCAGAGTTTCAGCTGAGCCCTATCCTTCACTTCCTTAAAATTCATGCACATCTGGATACAAAGACATACATTATATTTCGCTTTAAAGATGATATTTGCATTTGGTGTCTGAATGCACTGATGGTTGTGATTCTTGGAGAGATGAACCCCGCCCACTCCCCTCAAAACTGTGCTTGGCCAAGGAGAACGCAAAGGCTCCCTGTGCTTGTTGTTGATGGGATTCCTCCTGCACCCCCATTAACCTAATAGCTCCCGTGTTCAGAAAGCTGCTGAGTGGTTGAGGACATTTTGGGACACACACAAAACGGGGTGGCTGTCTGGGGCACATCTTCAATCCCAGGTACTCAGAAGGCTGAGATCTGAAGATCAGAGACAAGAAAGTCCTGTGAGACTCTTAGCTCCTGTGAACCACCGTGGCTCAAGTGATGATAGCACAACAGTCTTGAGGAAAAAAAGATCAGGGTAACACCCAGACCCTCACCCTGAGTTCAAGCCCTAGTACCAGCACACACACACACACACACACACACACACACACACACACACACACACACCTCTCCCCCCACCCCTCTCCCTAGAGCACTACTACTTGAGCCGTAGCTCCACTTCCAATTTTCTGGTAGTTCATTGGAGATGAGAGTTTCAGACACTTTCCTGTCCTGGGCTGGCTTTGAATCTCCATCCTCCGAGTTCAGCTTCCTGAGTAGCTGGGATAACAGGTATAAGTCAATACTCTGTGGCCTAGCTAGCCATCTTGACTGTCTTCTTTTTTTTTTAAGTTCTTTTTTGGTCGGTCGTGGGGCTTGAACTTTAGGCCTGGGTGCTGTCCCTGAGCTCCTCAGATCTCAGTCTCCCGAGTAGCTAGGTTGACAGGCGTGAGATACCATGCCCGCCTCCCATCATGACTCTTAACACAGGGCCTTGCCAGCTTATGCACTTGGGTGCTGGTGGCTCATGTGTGTCATCCTAGCTACTCAGGAGGCTGAAAGCTGAAGGATTTCAGTTCAAAGCCAGTCCTAACACAAAAGTTGGTGAGACTCTTGTCTCCAGTGAACCACTAGAAAATTGGAAGTGGCGCTGTGGTTCAATGCGGTAGAGCATATAGCCCCACAACCACCACCACCAACCAAAAAATCAGCTTATGCCTGGTAAATTAAAGACTCTTCTAAATCCACAGGGCTGTGTTGGGGAGCTGGGATAAGGGGCGGGGAGGGATGATAGTGATGGTGGTGGTGTTTTTGTAGGATTAGAGCTTCCCAAAGCTGGAGCTCCGGATAGGGGCCAAGATGGAAGAGAGGTTAGAAGTAGACAGTGAATATAACTATAGAGCCTGACATGAGCAGGGCAGACTTGAATTTGTGAAGCGGAGATATCAGAGACCCAGTGCAGCCAGTCACAGGGTTTGGGCCTACAGTCCTGGAAGGCTGAGAGGTAGGTAGGGAGGTGTGTGTATTGGGGGGGGGGGTTTCTTTGTGAGTGGCAAGTGTAAGGAACTCCACGGCGTCAACTGCCAATATGTTATGAGGGCCTGGTAACAATCTGAACTCTCTAGGGAGCTCTGCTACAGTTCAAGTGCACACCAGACAGAGAGAAAACAATTTCTGGTGCCAATAACGCAACACAGATGAAAAATGTTTTAATATTTGAACCTGCTTTATGGCAGAAGGAATGACAGTGATGGAATCAATGTCAGCTTTTTTTTTTTTTTAGTCTTCCCCCCCTCCTTAAATGTCATCGTTCGTCTATGAATTTTCTCTGCTCTGAAGGCATGCAAGCCTAATGCTGGCTCCTGGAAACCATTGATCACTGATTTTTTTTCCTTTTGTTTTTTTCCTTTTTTTTTTTTGTTCTAAATGGAAGGCTTGCCAGAAGACTAGAAATTCTGGAATTTATTAGGATTTCTTTAAGAGGCACTTTAGCTCAACAGTTCTCATTACTGTCTTTACAATGTTACTTATTTTTCTTTTTATGTCGTATGATTTGTAAAGGAAGAACAAAATACGATTAAGCCATTGTGCATGCTGGAGCTGCTGGCTTTGTGTGTGTAAGGGGAAAAAAAAAAGCTTCTTGGAGGGCTAAAATACACATTTGAACCAGGAAAACAGCAATTTAAGGACTGTTTTCTGAGTGAAATCTCTTAACTTTTTGAAATTTGGAAATAGGGTATATGCTTCATGGTGTTCCAAATGGGAGTTTGGATTAAACAAGGACATCTAGACATTTATATTTTCATTAAAAAAAAACAATGTCACTTTTGTCTTTTTTTTTGACTTTTGACTTTTTGTCAGTCATGGGGCTTGAACTCACTCCCAGGGAACTGTCCTTGAGCTCTTTCACTCAAGGTTTAGTGCACTACCAATATGAGCCACAGCTCCACTTCGAGTTTTTAGGTGGCTTATTGTCATTAAGAGTCTCATGGTCTTTCCTGCCCTGGCTGACTTTGAACTGTGATGCTCATATCTCAGCCTCCTGAATAGCAAGGGTGACAGGTATGAGCCCCCAGGACCCAGCTTATATTTTTTTAATGGCAATACTGGGGCTTGAACTCAATACCTCACTCTCTTGCTTGGCTTTTTCACTCGAATCTGGTGCTTTACCCCTTGGGCTACACTTCCATTTCTGGTTTTTGTTGTGGTTACTTTATTGTAGCTTGTTGGTTAGAGGTAAGAGACTCTCAGATTTTTCTTTTCCTGGGATGATGTCAAACCATAATCCTCAGATCTCAGTCTCCTAAGTAGCTAGAATTATAGGCATGAGCTTATAGCTCCTTAATTCTATGGCAACAGGCAAACTTTTTAAACAATATTCTGACACAGGGACATCAACACCCCGAGGGGGGGGTACCCTCTGAAATGGTACCCTCCTGGACCTGAGCTGTATTCCACTCCGCTTTAGCACTGGATGAGCCAGGCAAGGTCTAAAATCTTGTCACTGTGTGTATTTACATGGATTTCCTGAATACCAAAAAGAGAGTGGTTCAGTCCATTATTACACATTAACTTTTAACATACTCCTAGGGCCATATATAGGTGATCATTCTTCATTTGGCTGAAAAGAACCCATTTGCATTAGATAGTGGTGTGGATTATTTTTTTCTGATGTCTTCCATTGACACAAGATGAGTTCAAACAGGTATGTGAGCTCTCAGCTGGGCTGTCTGACATCCTGACTTTATTAAGAGGGCTGCATGCCCAGGGAGTATGAATTATAGTTAGTATCAGCCTTGGTCTTCTACCCACATCACTCAATCTAGTTGATTATGGAATTTGCTCTGAAGAGAGGAGAGGCTTCCAGAACCTTCTGTGGAGGGAGGGAGGCTTGTTTTTCAGAGTGCCAGGAGCTTATTGCAGCTATTGGAGCTGGATGAAAAAAAAAAAAAAAAAGACCCAAGGGAAATGGAGAGAAGGAGATTCAGAGAAAGAGAGAGAGAGAGAGAGCATCGTGAGGAAGTTTAATAACTGTCACATGGACTGCTATAAGCACTGGTCACAAGTCCATATTGTAGCTGAAATGGATGAGGAAACTTTCTGGAGAATAAAATTCCCATCCACAGAGCTGCTTGAGGATCTGCCCTGGCAATCCAGATACAACATATTGGCTTAGAGCCTAGGACCAGCTGCAGCCCCCTGTGTGTGGCTTTGTCCCAGGGAAGTGGTCAGACACACCCATTGCACCCTGGGAGAGCTTATGCGAATGTGGCATATGCAAATGAGCTACATGCAAAGAAAAAAACCTCAGCATGTTAAGACAGTGGTTGAGACTGGCAAAATTCTTTCTTTCTTTCTTTCTTTCTTTCTTTCTTTCTTTCTTTCTTTCTTTCTTTCTTTTTTTCAGCTGTAGGGCTTGAACTCAGGGCCTTGATACTATCCTGGAGCTTTTTCTTGCTTAAGGATAGCACTCTACCACTTTGAGTCACAGCACCACTTCTGGTTTTCTGGTGGTTAACTGGGGATAAGACTCTCATGGACTTTCCTGTCCAGGCTGGCTTTGAACCATGATTCTCAGATCTCAGCTTCCTGAGAAGCTAGGATTACAGGTATGAGCCACCTGTGCCCAGCAGAAAACCTATTCTTGGTTTGCCAGCCAGTACTGGCCCAAGATAGTCAAATATTGGTGCTCTATTCATAACAACCAAACCTACCACGATCACCATCTAAGAACTCCAGCTATGTCTGTCCCAGGCCACCAAAATATCCCCTAAAACTATTCCTTCCTTCCTCCCTCCCTCCCTCCCTCCCTCCCTCCCTTCCTTCTTTCCTTCCTTCCTTCCTTTCTTCCTTCCTTCCTTCCTTCCTTCCTTCCTTCCTTCCTTCCTTCCTTCCTTCCTTCCTCCCTCTCTCTGTCCCTCCTTCACTCTTTCCCTTCCACTTTCTTTCTCTCCCTCCCTCTCTCCCTCCCTTTCTCTCTCCCTCTCTCCCTCTCTCTCTCCATCCATCCTCTCTCTCTTTCTTTCTTTCTTCCTTCCTTTCTTTCTCTGTGTGCCAATCTTGAGGCTTGAACTCAGGCCTGGGTACTGTCCCTGAGGTTTATAGCTCAAGACTGATGTTCTATCACTTGAGCCACAGCTCCACTTTCAGCATTTTTTGATCCTTAATTGGAGATAAGGGTCTCACAGGTTTTCCTAACCAGGGCTGGCTAAGGAGCTACAATATTCAGATCACAGCCTCTTGCGTAGCTAGAATTTATAGGCATGAATACTAGTGTTTGGTTAAAACGGTGTTTATTAAATATCTTTATATATACTGCATAATCATTGAAGGTCAAGAAGGCTATCAGATTGTATAAAATAGGATAACTGAAGGGGTTAGAGATTCAAGCAAGGCTTTAAAGTTTCCTAAATCAAGTCCTTAAGCCATCCATGTATCACCAGTGCCTCCCAGCTCTGAGTCGTACCTGGACTAAATACCAAAGGAAGACACAAAGGCATGCCCAAGGGAGGGCAAGTCCGAGGAGGCAAGGCAGAAAAGGATGCTTAGAAAAGGGAAAGCACTTATGGTTGCCATGGTATTGAAGACAAAGTCCAGTTGGAGAGTTAGCTGAATCTGACCCATTCCAGGACTGGTGAGATTGGGTGCAGCCACAGATCTTAACTTGGAGTCAAAAAGAAATCCCTGGTGGCCTCTGTCTTCTTCTTCTGACCCCTTTAGTAAGGTCTCCTTACATGCGTCCATGTATGTATGGATGTATGTCAGGAGGGGCTAGGATTTATCAGCCACAGCGGGTCTCATGGGATGCCTGAGAAATCAAGAAATGGATGTTCTCCTATGCTACATTCTCCAACTCTATCAGGCAGGCCTAGCTCAGTTTACTACACTTCAAAGAGATCCATTTAAGACATCCATCCTTCTATACATTTCACCCAGATTTTTCCTCTGGGGCATGTACTTTTGAGGAAATGTTATAATGACCTCTCCGAATTTGAGTCTTGACCAGAAGGCATTAGCCACAGGAACTCATTAATTCTAGATTGTGACCTGAGTCAGATCCTAGCTCAGCCAGTCCAGCCAACAAGCATCTCCTAAACTGGATCTTCAGTTCTCATTTTCACCTTCTCCATCAATGTTTTTCCCTTTGGTGATACCAGATATGGTTGCTCTTTGTTACTTACAACAACAAATCCTGAGAAATTCTATTGCCAAGACTAGGTCTAGGAAAGGACAGGACACGAAATGTTCCCTGACCTCCTGGAGTTTGCAGTTATCTATCCCAAGTCTTGCTTCATTCAAGTTTTTCTTTAATTCTTCCCTATCTGTTTCATGAAACTTCTGGGGTGATTTGCCACTAATAGAAATGCAATGGGCCAGGAGTTTGGCTTAGTGGGAAAAGTGCTTGCCTAACGTGCACAGAGACTGAGGTTCCATTCCTTGGTACCATATACATAGGAAAATCTGGAAGTGATGCTGTGGTTCAAGTGGTAGAGCTCTAGCTTTGAGGAAAGCCCAAGGACAGTGCTCAGTCCCTGAGTTCAAGCCCCAGGACTGGCAAAAAAGAAAGGAATGCAATGAAGGCATCAAAGGAAGCATTATAAAAGAATAAATTAATTTTTGTGGCTCAAAGGGAGGCAGAAACTAGGAGATGGAGGTTTGAAGCCAGTCTAGGCAGAAACAGTTCATGAGATCCCATCTTAATCAAGGGCTGAATGTGATGATATACCACTGTTATGGCAGTGACAAAGAGAAGTACACATGAGATCAAAGCCTAGACTGGCTCAAGCATGAATGAAAACACTATCACAAAAATGAATAAGGCAAACAAAAACCAAAGACCAGTAGGGTGGTTCAAGTGGTAAAGCATTTGCTAGGTTAGCATCTTCCTTGTTGGTCCTGTCTGACAATAAACAAATAAATGAGGGAATGAAAGAAAGAATTAAATTTGGGAGTAATTCTATGATCTAGCTCCGTTTAGGCTGTGAGGTTTTTGACAAGAGGAGCTTTCAGGAATGAAATGTGGTAGCTGTACCTTCCTCATTCCAGGAAAGGAAGCAAACATTTCTCCTGTGGGGAAATCAAGTCAGCCAGATAGAAAGTTGAGTGAATTACGTACACCTGTCTCAATTCAGATTCCTGAGTAGACAGAGGTACTGTACATATTCTCTCAGAAACAGAGCACAGTCCATCAGAAGTGTGGCTCGGGCAGTACAGCTCTTGTGCCTGACAACGGGCAAGCTTGAGTCCCTGAGTTCAATCCCTTCATACCACAAGAAACAGGATACAAACTAGTAGTTCATGATCCAGCACCATGATAGACTCTCTTTGGCATTCATCATGTTTTTATAAGTTGGAATTCATTTGTATTAATAAAATAAAATCTGGGGCTCCTATGCCTTCTGCTCTCACAGCTCCCGTGGAAGACTTCCAAATCTTCCTTTCTTGTTGATATCATTTGTATTGATCTAATTTCTAGAGACTGCCAAATACCAATAGGGGCAACCAGGAAAAAAAGGAAGGAAGGAAAAAAGACCAGAGAAGACCCTGAAGCCAGCGCAGGATGGACTGTGTGAGCTAGGGAGGAGAGAATTGAATTCAATAAGAAACAATGGCCAGAGGCAATGAAATGAACAGTGCTACAGAAACTCACTGTGAACCCACATGGGTGAGCACTGGGTAGTACCTGGTGAGCTGTCAAAAGCTACATGTCCATCAGCTCATCTTGGTTTTGGTGGCCTCGGACACGGGTAGTGGTGCCTGCTGTGGCATCCAGTAAGGAGGGAACAGAGCTCAGGAGAGGCCTCACTTTATCCCAGGCCAAGTCTCCTTGGTGATCCAGGGAGATAAAGATGGCATCACACACACACACACACACACACACACACACACACACACACACACACACGCACACACACGCACAGGCTGGAAGAGAGAGACAGCAAGAGAATGGTTTCCCATCCCAACTGTCCTTCTCACAGAACAGCTATGGATGGGGGGTGAGCCCTCACCTCTCAGAGCCTCTGTGTCCTAAGAAATGAGTGATGATCAGAGACTCACAGGGACTATCTGGGAAGTACCTGGAACAGAGGTTCAAGAGGATAGAGTGCCAGAGGGAGTTAGCTTCAACCACGAATCCAAGATGGCTTCAAGAGCAGCCACAGAAAGACATTTACGGCTGGATAGAAAGGCTGAAGATTTAGAACCTACTTGCCCCAGTGACACTCAGCATCCTTGGCCTTGGATTTTTGTTCTAGCTTCATTAACCCTCCTCTCACGAATCCTGGCAGCATACGCTTCCATCTTGTACTTTCTCTAAGCAAGCTAACCTCTGCACCGGCCAGCCTAGCTCATCTCTCTACCTTGAGGCAGGCCACCCTTCAGAGTCAGCTGTCCACCAGGACAGGAATCAAGAGTCACAAGAAGGTTCTGGTGTGACTGTTAGGAGGGCTTCAGCCTTCTGCCTGGGGCCAGTGGTGGGACAGGAAGTTGCAGGCCTTTCAAGAAATATCCATTTATGTATTTCTTTCCTGCCCAGCGATGAACAAATATCTGTCCCTTTTGTCTCAAACCTGTGGGAGAGAGAAGGCTTAAATGATGTCATTTGCTGCCCTTCAAGAGATTTCAGAGCCCAAGAGACCTCAGAGAGTAAGGCCTCAGAGAGCCCTTGTAGCAAAATACTCTGCATAAGACCCATGTGTTCATGAAAACACAATTCTTGGTTTCTTGATAATTAAATCACTTTTTCTGTCTATGTATCTCTCTGTCTTTCTGTCTCTGTCTCTTTCTGTCTCCTTTCTATCTGTCTCTTCCTTCTCATTGTCTCTTCTCTCTCTTTTTCTTCCTTTCTTTTGAGACAGGATCTCACTTTGTCTATGTTGATCCCAAACTTGTGATCTTCCTGTTTCAGCCTCATAACTGCCAGGATTATAGGCATGGAATTCACATTTTCAGATTTCCCACCAAGTGAGATTTTGTGTGTGTGTGTGTGTGTGTGTGTGTGTGTGTGTGTGTGTGTTTGTTTTGCAGTTTGAATTCAGCCTTGGGCCTGCTATCTACATCACTTGAGCCAAGCCAAGCCTTTTCACTTTTGTTATTTTTTTTTATATAAGATCTTATACTTTTTGCTTAGATTATGAGCTTCCTAATCTTTGGCTCTCCTGTTTCTGGGATTAAGAAAGCATACCATCATGACTGCTTGATTTGTTGAGACAAAGGTCTCACTTTTTGCCTGCTCTGATATGAAACCAAAATCTTCCTGATCTCCTCCTCCAGAGTAGCTGGGATTACAGGTGTGAGTCACCACACACAGGGGGTGAAACTTTTTGTGTATTTTTTTTTTAAATCAGAGCCCTGTGTATTGTTATGACTCACATTTGCATTGAATTGCAAGTGGGATTTCATAATGGAATTTCCCTGTATTTGCATTTTAGTATATAGAAGAAAGCTAAATGACCACATTAAATTAAAAAAAACCCCACAAAATTCAGGGGGCTACAAAGATGTGTGATAAGGTGGGAACCAGACCTTGATTACACATCTTAATGTATACATCTTAATTTCATATTAAAAGTAGCAACAGGATGTTTGATCAGGCTGTCCAGCTAATAAAGTAGCCATATTTCAAGCATTTTCTCTTTTGATTTCCTTCCTTAAAAAATGATATCAGGCCCTGTGATTACATGTCTGGAATCACAACTGCTTTAGAGGCTGAGATCTGAGGATCATGGTTCAAAGTCTGTGATACTCTTATCTCTAATTAACCACCAAAGCTATACATAAAATAAATAAAAATATAATGCTGGGTCTCTCTAACAGTCTTAGAGTCAGTCAGAAGGTAAAGAATTTGGGCTGTGAGCCAAGGAGGAGGAGCAAGCCCAGGGCTGAGGGTGAAGACAGGGGGGTGTGCTATCCATTCAGGACTCTGAAGGACGGGGAGGGGGGAGAGAGGGGGGAGGAGGCCAGAAGGAAAAGTTGCTATGCAGAATCAGAGGAGGATATTGGGTAATGGGCCTTGGCCTGGTGAAGAAGGTAAGTTGAGAGAAAATTGCTGTGTATGTGCAGAAATGCATCTAGGCAGACATTTTACCAGATGGGGGTAGAGATTTGCATTGGGAGGTGTGCTCACACTTCTTGCACAGAGCTCTGCTCTCTACACTTGGACAAGTTTACCCCATTTCAGAGTTCTCAAGAAACAGCTAGACCTCCTTGACTGTCAAAACTGGAGGCTATAGGAGAAAAGGATGGCTGATGGGGTCTTCCGGAACCGACAAAAAGCTAGGTATTAGCAGAGACCTTCTAGAAAAGCTCGTCTTCCTGAGCCAGGATCCAGGCCTAACGAGCAACAGGAACCATCTTTCCAGCCAAGTTTGTAGGAAAATAGAAATAGAGATTCATAAGGGTCCTTAATCATTTCCCTTCGAGATGAATTCAAGATCTGGTGACAGATGAGAGCCAACAAAGATAAATGTTTCTCAGAGATATTCATGATTCTCGTTGATGAGGGAGGAGGTCGGAAAAAGAAATGTATTCAAGGAATAGCTATGGCCCAACTGTGTGTGTGGGGGTTCCATATTTGTCCCCGGAAACTCAGAGTGTGCAAGGGTAGGGATATGGGTTTCTTGGTAATTACCAACCAGATTCTTATCTATTAACCTATCCTACTTGCTAACTGGATTGCTTGTGAAGGCCTCTTGTTTTAATTAGCATGTCTCAGATGAAGAGTAAACAAACATTCTAACAAACTATTATGACATAAAGTTGATTTTTTTTTCAGTTACTCAACTGCTACTCCGTGGAATTTAGAATTAAATGCCTCTCTCAGAGGCTTTAATGATCTCAGTCAAGAATGTTTTGATTAAATTAAAGCTATTGAGAATGTGGGTTTTTTTTTTTAAGAAGCAATTGTGAAAAAAAAAAAATCTTACAGCGAGCCAAGTCCTGGGCCTTAGACACCCGTGTTTCAAGGCAGACTTGGGGAAGCGAGATAGTGGGGCTATCTTGGTGAGATCCAAATGGGATGTCTGATGGCAAAAATTACTAAGGCTGCCATTATAAAGAGAGGTTTGGAAGCCAGAGGCTCATAGCTTACATTTGTCAGTCCTAGTAATTCTAGAGGCTGAGATGTGAGGATCATGGTCCAGGCAGACAAATCTGAGTCTCTTATCTCCAGTTAAGTACCCCAAAGCTGGAAGTTGAGGTATGGCTTAAGGGGTAGATCACTTCTAGCTTTGAGTGAGAAAGCAGTCAGGCCCTGAGTTCAAGCTCCATTTCTGGCACATGCATGCACACTCATGAGGGAGGGTGTTAGAGCTTCTCAGGGCTTCTCAGATGCTGTGTGCTCAGGACTCGAGTTGACATCGTATCATTGACCTTGGGGAGTTTGTAAAGTTGTGCTGGAAGCCACGAAGGACCAGAGAGAAATCAGGAGACGCTGTAATCCTATCTGGTCACCCAGCAGTTCTGGAATCTGAGTGGTACTTCAGAGCCCTCTCACCTCCCTGTAAGGGGTCTGGCATTTGTCTCTCTTCTCTGGTCAGTCATTGAATGGGGACTCCTAAATTGAGGGGATGGATGGTGATGGTGATCAATAAGTCTACATATTTAAACTGGGGGTATTTTGTTGACATGTGAGATTATCACCATAACCAGTAAGAGAATTTATCTTCAGCTTCCAAAATTGTTTCTGGGTGATCCCTTCCCCCACCCCTGCCCCACTCCAATCTTCTGGGCAAACCTTGTCTCTAGACAGCCACAGGTCTAGTTTCTGTCAAGGGAGATGAAATTTCATTTTCTAGACTTTGGTGTAAACAGAATCATACAATATGTCCTTTGCGTATGGCTTCTTTCCCTTCGCATAATTATTCTGAAATCCATTCATGGTGTCGCATATTTAAATTACTAATTTTTATTTATATGTGAGTAACTTGCACCCCTCATGTCTTTATCTGTTTGTCTGCTGGTGGGCGTCTGAGTTGTTTGCACTTTGGGGTTGTTATGTGTTAAAGCTTCTATGAACAATCATGCACATATGTTTGGACGGATCTAGGTTCCATTTTTCTTGTGGTGACTTTCTAAGAGGAATGGGGTGGGTCACAAGGTTGTGAGTACAGGAAACATTTTCCAGAAACTACCAAGCTACTTTATCAAACTTTACCAAACTACTGTTTGGCAAAGTCGCTGACCATTTTGCCTGAGAGTTTCAGTTCCTCCACAGACAAGGATATCACTTTTGGCTGTTGTTTTGAATATTTTGTTTTGTTTTGTTTTTTGGGTTTTTTTTTTTTTTTTTTTTGCCAGTCCTGGGGCTTGAATTCCAGGCCTATGCACTGTCCTTAGACAGTTTTTGCTCAAGACTAGTGCTCTGCCACTTGAGCCACAGCACCACTTTTGGCTTTTTCTATGTATGTGATACCGAGGAATCGAACCCAGGCTTTTGTGCCTGATAGGAGAGCACTCTACCACTAGGCTAAACTCCCGGCCCTATATTCAATTTTTTTTTTGTCAGTGTGAAGCTTGAACTCATGGCCTGAACGCTTTTTCTCTGAGCTAATGTGCTCAAGGCTAGTGCTCTACCACTTTGAGCCACAGCTCCACTTCTGGTTTTTTTTTGGGGGGGGGGGGTAATAAATTGGAGCTTAAGAGACTCATGAACTTTCCTGGCTGGGATGGCTTCAAACCAGGATCCTCAGATCTCATCCTCTTGAGTAGCTAGGATGACAGGCATGAGTCACCAGTGCCCAACATTTGTAGTTTGTATTTTTTGCAAATTAACAAAACAAATGATGTATACAATGTGTCTTTATCTGTGTCATTCTTCAACATCTTCACCCGCCCTTCCAACCACCCCTTCCCTTGTTTTTTTCTCAGTTCCGTGGTTTTAAGTAAAGTTAGCCACACCCAGAGAAACACAGGTGGTATGCTTTCCCTAATTTATGGTAGCTAGAATGAGTCTATAAATCTATAAGCAAATACACTGGGTGTAAGAGGTTATAAATGAGTGAACAGCAATTCGGTGGATTCTATGGAGAACATAGAAGGCTGAAGTTAAAGCTCAACAAAATAGGTACTAGGAAATGGGTATTTGCAAGAGTTTGGGGGCGTGGCAAGGGGAGTGGAGTAGAAGAATGGATAGGGAAAGGGGCGAGAATGGTGTTCTTGTTTTTCTTTTGGTGTCATTCTGTAACTTTGCCAAGCTTGCTTGCTTGCATATATATATATATTAGGTCATGGGGCTTGAACTCTGGGGCCTGGGTGCTGTCTCCCTGAGCTTTCAGCTCGAGGCTGCCACCCTATCCCTTGAGCCACGGTGCCACCACTTCTGTTTTTCTATGGTTAATTGGAGAGAAGAGTCTCATGCTCTTTTGCCTGGATGAGCTGACTTTGAACAGCAATCCTCACATCTCAGCCTCCTGACTAGCCAGGATTACAGGCATGAGCCACAGCGTCCAACTGCCAAGCTTATTTATTAGCTCTATTAGCTTACCTTTCATTGGATACTGTAGGTAGATGATCTTGCTACATGTGAAAAATGATGGCTTGCTTCTTCCTTCCCAGGCCTAGTGCCCCGTGGACTTTGCACTGAGACTACTGGCTCTGCAGTCTTCATCTCACGTTGGCATAGAGTGTGAAGAAGATAGTTATAGATTGGGGGTAATCATGCAAAGAAGCACAGCTAACGTTCTTGCGTCTCTCCAACAAGTATGGATAACTTTCATGCCTAGCCTTTCCAAACAAGTAGTTGTGAAATAAAATTGTCCAGCCAGGTGTCTCACGGTTGTCATATTAGCTACTCAGGAGACTGAGATCTGAGGATTGTGATTCAAAGCTAGCCCAGGAAGGAAAGCCCATGAAATTCCTTTTTTTTTGCCTTTTTATTAGCTTTTATTTTTTTAATTTTTTATTGTAATTAATAAAAGGGTTACGTGATATTTGGCAGATAGAAGGTGCATTAATTCACATACATTGATACCCTTTCGCCCATGAAATTCTTAAATACACCACTAACAACCCAGAAGTGAGGCTGTGGCTTAAGTGGTAAAGGGAAAACCTTGAACAAAAGAATTATAAGGACAGGTCTTGACTTTTTGGTGTCTGGTGATACCCACCACCCCCAGAAAGGTCCAAAACAGCCACAGTATTTGACATAATAAAGGAAAACAATAATCCTTTGGAATCAATTCAATATTCTATCTATGGATCACCTACCTGTCTCGTTATCTTAAGTAAGAATAGGGAATTATGGAAGTAATTCCATCCTGGCCTACACATGTGTCTTAGGAATTGCCTTGACTTGAGTTCTGAGCTTCATTTCTCCTTCTGTTGTGGTCCAGTGTGTGTCTTCGTTCTCAACACCCAGGGACCATCTGTATTCTGCAAGTTGCATGACTCATGAAGACACATCGTATGGTCACTATGTTTAGAGTGGTTTCTTTGGAACATGACCTAAATTTCCAGTTCTCAGAGACTCCAGTGATTCATAGAGGGATGCATATATGTATCCATATATATATATATATATATACATATACATATATATCCAGGTTCTTATCTGTAACGCCATCTAATAAGAGGTAATTATTCACAGAAGAATGCATATGTGTATATATGTACCTCCATCTAAAGAGATAATGACAGGAAATTGACTATGAGATTCAGTGAAGAAACTTCATCCACCCCTGTTGTGGTTTGGATTGAAATGGTCCCCAAAGCCATGTGCTAAAGGTTTGCCAACAGTCCAGAGAGTTATTGGGAGGTGGTGAAGCTTAGTGAAAGCCATCTCCAGAAGAAGGGGTGTACCCTGAAGAATATGGGGACTCCAGTCCATCCTAGCTTCCTCTCTTTCTCTCTCTGCTTGCTGGACACCATGAGGTGTGTAGCTTTTCTCTATCATGTACCACTACCATCATGCTTTGTCTTACCCTAGAACCCCAACCTATCTGGTCAAGGAGCCCCTGAGTAAATCTGCTGAAGCTGTGACCCCAAACAAATCTTTATTTTTTTTTAATTTTTATTTTTGCCAGTCCTGGGCTTGAGTTCAGGGCCTGAGCACTGTCCTTGGACTTTCTCAAGGCTAGAGCTCTACCACTTGAGCCTCAGCACCACTTCTGGCTTTTTTCTATGTATGTGGTACCAAGGAATCCAACCTGGGTCTTCGTGTATGCTAGGCAAGCACTCTACCACTAGGCCAAACTCCTGGCCCCCAATCTTTCTTTATATATTGAGTTTCCCATTTTTACCATGACAGAAAGCTGATGAGTATAGAAACTCTTGTCCCTCCTTTTTGCTCAGATGAACTGACACTAACCCTTTAGGCTATTTGCTAGAATGGGAAAGAAAGAAAAAGATAAGGTTTTCTGTTCTTTTCATCCTTCTTTCCTTGCATCCTCTCTCTGTCTCTCTCTCTCTGTCTTTCTCTCTTTTCTCTTTCTTTCTTTTCTTTTTTTTCTTTGCCAGTCTTGGGACCTGAACTCAGGGCCTGAGCACTGTCCTTGGGCTTTCCTCAAGGCTAGTGCTTTACCACTTGAGCCACAGCACCACTTCCAGCTTTTATTTTCTATTTATGTGGTACTGAGGAATTGAACCCTGGTCTTCATGCATGCTAGGCAAGCACTTTACCACTAGGCCAGATTCCTGGCTCGCTCTCTTATTTTCTCTCATCATTAAAAAAAATTTCTTGTGTTAATGCTAGAGCCTAGCACAATCCCTTCACTGTTTTGCTCAAGGATAGCACTCTCATTTGAACCATACCTCCACTTCTGGTTTATTGCTGGTTAATTGGCAATCAGAAGCTTGCTGACTTTTCTACCTGAGACTGGCCTCTAGTAACAATGGTTACTCAGCCTCTTGAGTCGCTTGGATTATCAGCATGAACTACCAGCATCCAGCAGAAAATAAAAAGAAAATTGGTTGTTAAGAGAGCAAGGGTTGGGCTTTAAACACAGCCGATCTGAGATACCTAAGAGATACTAAGAGGTAATCATTCATGGAGGTGTAGCATGGAGAGGAGAGACTGGAGTTGGGTCAGAAGCTTGGAGGGAACCAGTCTGTGATGATCATGGGGGTATGTGAGGTGTCTTAAGCTCATCTATCGAAGGAGTTAAGAAAAGGGTGTCATGTAGCTCAGAGCACTGAGAGACTCAAAAGGGTTAGAGAGTCAGGCTCTGGTGGATGGTACCTGTCATTCTTACTACTCCAGAGGCTAAGATCTGAGGATCAAAGTTCAAAGTTAGCCTGAGCACAGAAGTCTACGAGACTCATATCTCCAATGAATTGGCCAGAAAACTGGTAAGTAGAGCTGTGGCTCAAAGTAGTAGAACACTAGCTTTAAGCAAAGGGACTTACGATTAAGTCCTCCTATTGACCAAAAAAAAAAAAAAGAAATGTAGAACTGGCCAGTGGTTTAATTTAGAAGAACCAGAAGTCAGGTCTTTCTTCTAAAGACATATGAAGAAGCATATCTCATCCAGCCAATGAGGACAACATCCACCAGGATATCTTAGTCCAGTAACAAGGAGAGACTTATCGGTCTCTGATGACAGAGACAAAGAGTTTGGAGAAAATGAGTCAGACAAGAAGGGATGCTATCGGAGTTCAGATGGTGTTGCATACACCAATCCTTCAAAGGATTTAACCAAATCCATTCCCTCTTGTCTCCAAGCTATAAAACTGCAAGTCATATGAGTCAGACTCTGGATCTAATAGCAGTTGTGTAGAGAGAAGGGACATGACCACGGATACTGATGCAAAGCAGAGCTCTCGTCCTTGAATTCCTACGCAATTCTGCCTGGATAGGAAGGAGAAGGCCTAGCCTTCATAAAAATCTCCCCTTTTCCTGGATTATTTTTGGGAGTTGATTGAAAAGGGTCAATGACTCCATTTGGCATATCATTTTTGTTTCTGTTTGATAGAATTTGTATTGTAGGAATACGATAGAATTTGGTTGAGAACTATCTTTTGGGGAAAAAAAATGGAAACAAAAAGAATTCATCTACCACTGGGGCTCTGGTAGATATCTGTAATCTGTATGCTGTATCTGATGATCTCAGTTCAAAGTCAGCATGGGGCAGGAAAGTCTATGAGTTGCTTATCTCCAACGAACCACCAAAAGCCAGAAGTAGAGCTATGGTTCATGTGGCAGAGTACAAAAAAAAAATCAAAAGAAGCTCAGAGGCAGTGTCCAAGCTCTAATTTCAAGCCTCAAGACTGGCACTAAAACAAACAAACACAATATCATCTACGACCTCAGAAGCTTGCTATTTAAAACTTAGGAAACACTACCAATTCGTTAACCTGAAATGCATTATCATCATTGGTGATTTAGGTTTTCAAAGGGCGATCATAAATACTTTCAAATGAAGGCATGCAGGAGGTGGGTCAGTAAACTTTTCCTCCAACGAACTAAATAGTAAATATTTTAGACTTTGTGGACCAAACATTGCCTGTCACCACTACTTAACTTCGCTGCTACACTGTGAAAATAACCATAGACAATACATAAACAAACCAGCATGGCTGTGTTCCAATAAAACTTTATTTATGGACGCCAAAATGTGAATTTAATGTAGTTTTTTTAACACACCAGAAAATATTAATCTTCAAAGAAAACCTGACCCTCCAACCATTTAAAAATATAAAAGTCATTCTCAGCTTATGGAGCCATATCAAAACAGGTGGCAGGCCAGATTTTTGCCTGTGGGCTGTGTTATATTGACCCTTCTTTCCCAGCCTAACAGAACAGGAAGAGAGTTCAGAATTGTAGCTACAGAGTCATATAGGATGGAGGAGGTGTGCAGGTTAGAGACACAATATGTACGTCTCATACAACAGCATTGCCAAGGACTGCTTTGGGTTCTGAGCTATGTGATAGGTTTTGGTGGGTACAAGTTATTTAATTTCATTTTTTTAAAAAAAAATTATTGGAGCAGATCCAAGCTCCTCTCATCACTAGCATTCAGAAATTCTGTAACAATTGGGACCTTTTCATAGGCAAGTGACAACAACTTAATGCAAATTGGCTCTAGGGAAGAAAATAAAAAGGGGGGTTGTCAGCTTACATACGTGGAAAGTATAGATGTGTGCACAATGTCAAAGATGGCTGGGTATAAATAGGAAAGAAAAATTATCAGAGGCAGCCAGGCTCTCACTTGGGGGTATACCTATAATCCTACTCTCCCTCTATCCTTCCATTCCGTTCTCTGTGCTTGGAGAACACCTGGTTCAAATCCTGGCTCTATAATGGCCTGGAGTGAGCTATGGTCAGCTAAAGTTGAGCCAGACAAAGTCACTTCCTGGAGCTCTTTCTCTGGACATTAGTGCTGCACTGAATGCTGGTCACAAGCCACTCAGAGACCATATGGCCCAGAATATAATCAGAAGATGGAGACATGTGGTTTTCCTCTCTTCTAATGCTTCTTGAGATATTTTTATTGTGATAGAATTTACAGACAGGAAATGGCAGAAATCTTAATTGTGGAGCTTGATACAGTTTACATAATTACACACCTGTGAATCAAGAGAGCGAGAATTCAAAACTCTAGAAGGGTTCCTGCAGATCCTTGAAGGAGTAATACTCTCCCCTAAATACGACTGCTTGTATGTATGTGTGTGTGTGTGTGTGTGTGTGTGTGTGAGAGAGAGAGAGAGAGAGAGAGAGAGAGAGAGAAAGAGAGAGAGAGAAAGAGAATGAATGAATGAATGAATGAATGAATGAATACTGGGGCTTGAACTCAGAGCCTGAGCTTTTTTTCTGCTCATGGCTGGCACTCTACTACTTGAGTAACACTTCCATTTCCAGCTTTATGCAGGTTAATTGTAGATAAAAGTCTCACCATCTCGCCTGCCCTGGGCTGGCTTCAAATTGTTCTTGGTCCACATTTCCTGCCTAGCTGGGATTACAGGAATGAGCCTGGCTTTGTTTTAGATCTTGATACACATGAAGTCACTCATCTGAAGCATGTTTTAATGTTTCCAGCTCTTCTTATTCATAGATTATGCTACGACTCATCCATGTTTTCATTTCATCTCAGTAATGGTTTCCTTTTTCATTGCTGCATCGTAGCTCCTCATATGAAAGTACCCCAATTTATCTACCCTGGCCTACAGTTAATGACCATATGGGTTATTTTTGTGGGGGCTATTAAAAGAAATATAACTGCTCTGAGTAGTTGTATACCTTTTGGTGGATCAAAGCTTTCAATGCTATTGGGCTCAGAACTGAAAACACAAAGGTTTTAGATAGGAGATGTATGCGCTCAGCATTTGACTAAAATGGCTGTGCCCATCTATTTCCGACCAGCAGTGGGTAGGCTTCCTTCAGCTCCACGTCCAGCTCACAGTTTACTACCAGTGACGTATGTCTTTGCACAAACATCTCTTGAAGTTTCTCGATCCGGTTATGTTTGAAACTGAAGAGACTCTATGGTTTCCTCCCTCCACCCAGAAGGCTGTGGGCTCCACAGTTTTCAACTGCAAGTGCTCCGATGAACACAGCCAGGAAAGCTTTCCATGGAGAAGAGCCCTGCTCAGTTCTGGGCGTGGGACCTCTTGGTGCCAGTAGAGGATGATGGTCTTAGTTGGTTCTGCCTGTCAGTTAATGACCATGGACTGCTTCTCCACAGCGGGGGTGACACCCTGTTCCAGCAGGGTTAGTTGGGGGTGAGCACTGCACAAGTCTGACTTCTTCAGTACTCTTCATGATGTTTTTGTGGAGGAGGGTGGGGAGAATGGCAAAGGGAGCTAAAGGTCAGTTCCCGAGAATCAGAGGTACAGTTTGAATATCCCTTCTCTGAAATGTTTTGGACCAGAGTGTTTCTGAGTTTCACATTTCCTTGGAGATGAATCTGTGTGCGTATAACTAAGACAATATCAGGTGAATGGGACCCCACATAAACTTCATTTATGCCTCATAGGCCATCCTTTCTACACATAACCTGAAGATAATTAAATATATGATCTATACGATATGTTGAACTACATAATTATACATTGAATTATACATATGTTATATGTTATCTATTATATAATATTTTACTTCATTATATCATGCAAAATCTAATACAATACAAATAATTATATCATTAAATATATAATGTATTATATAATACACAATAGCGATATTATAAACTATTGTACATTATAGTCAAATATATCATTGCCTGTTATATAATATATTAAATACGTTATGAAAAAATATATCATACATTGGAGTAGTAATGTATGATATATTATAAAATGTATTTTGTACACAACTATATATTTTATATTATAATATATTCTAACTACATGACACGTTGTATATCTAGTATATCTTATATTCAGTATAATATATTGTTTCAGATAATATAAATGCATGCTATTTAAAATCTCTAATACATGTAGTATAATTATATACTGCGTCTTGCATAACTGCATATCACGTTTATAATAGATACTATACTCAAGCAGTATAGTATCAAGAGCCCAAAGGGCTCTTTATTCCACTTGTCAGTTTGTGAGTAAGAGCATCTTGACGTTCCATCCTTCCCTCATCTCCCCCATCACCACCCACCCCTCCATTTCCCTGGGTCCATTTTCACGCAGGGACCCTGACTATGATGTCTGCATTCAGCTGCCCTAGCTTTGTGAGTGGAACCCAGTTTCCCCGGGGTGTGGACTGTAAAGAGTCCATGCAAAGCTTCAGCTCTTGGGGACGTCCAGCTCTGGGCTGGGGGCTTGTCCACCGTCCATAGCTCTCTGGCCCCTGTCCACATTTGCCATGGGCTGGGATGAAGAAGGCAGAACGGCTTTGCATGTTCCCCAAGGCGCAAGCAAGCAGGACTTTCTTGGGAAAGACCTGGAGAGCTGGCCCAGGCCTGCTGGGGAATGGCTGACCGAGCTGAGTTAGCTGCACAAGGCCAGAAGCCAGGCAGCACACGCTGGGGTGGATGCTGGTTGAGATGGATGAAAGGGCTGAAGGAGACCTCATCTCTCAGGGCCCAGGAGCCTACAGACGGAGGACGCATGCCAAGCACCTTGCTGGCCCTCTTGTGGAGTCAGGCCTAAGCTTGGTGGGGGCTGGGCAGGGCGGGGCAGGGGAGGGGGGAACTGGAGCTTGGAGCTCTTTGCCTTTCTTCTGGGGCTCCACAGCTGATCAGCCTTCAGAGGTCCTCTTCCTTCATTTGGTCTCCTTGTTCTCAGGGTCTAAGAGCCAGGCCTGGCAGACGCCCTGAGTCCCATTTGACAGACACAGAAACTGAGACAGGGAAAAGAGAAATCTGTTGGAAATGAACTATACAGCTCACACAGGTGACTCACGCCTGTCATCCTAGCTACTCAGGATGTGAGGATCGCTAATCAAAGCCTGCTGGAGCAGACAAGCCCATGAGATGTTTATCTCCAATTAACCACCCGAAAACCAGAAGCAGAGTGGTGGCTCAAAGTACTAGAGCACCAGCCAGAGCTCAGGGACAGCACCCAGGCCCTGAGTTCAAGCCTCACAACCGACCGAAACCAAACCCAAACAAAAAAAAAAAGAAATGTACAGCTTGTGGTTAGGAGAGGAAAAAAACTGAGGGACAGTGAGAAGGGGTGACATTCTCCAAAATGAAGCATATTTATTACTTGCCTGACTTATGTAACTGTAACCCTTTTGTAGATCACCTAGACTAACAATTGAATTTTTTTAAGAAAAAAAAAGTCTTAAGACTCTAGGTCCTAGACTGCAAATTTAGGCAGTAGATCTGGAAGATGTTCTGTAGTCTACTTTTGTGTGTGTCCATGGGCTCCAATTCTAAGGCTTAAACTCAGGGCCTGGGTACTGTCTCAGCTTTTTCTGTTCAAGGTGAATGCTCTACCACTTGAGCTCTACTTCCAGCTTTTTGCTGGTTCACTGGAGATAGGAGTCTCATGGATTTGTCTTGCCCAGAATGGCTTTCAACGCTGATCTCAGATCTCAGCCTCTGGAGTAGATAGGAATGACAGAGTGGCATAGATTCGATCTATTAAAGATTTGGGCCTCTGATTGATACCGTTGAAAATGAAAAGGAGTGAAAATGTTAAGAGGTAGCACTTAGAGGGATGTTTTTAAGTCACTGGGTCTATGTCCTTCAAGGGGAAAATGATGCTTTCAACCACTCTTATTTCAGGATTTGAGCACAGGGCCTCACACTCACTTAGCTTGGCTTGCTGGACTTGATGTGCTACCACATGAGCCATGCCTCCATGACAGCTTTTTGCTGATTATTTTAGAGATGAGGAGTCTTTCAGACTCCTCTGCCCAGGCTGGTCTCAAAATGTGATCCTCCTGAGTAGTTAGGATTACAGATATGGCCTCCATCGGACTCCAATCCCCTTCTTTTTCTTCTCTTTTGCTTCCTAGCCAGGAGGCCAATGGGTTTCTTGCCTCTGTGAATCACTGCCAAGGCAGTGGGCAATCTCACCCTGCCCTGCACACTGAAGAGCGATGGAAACCTTTCTTCTTGATGACCCAATCATCTCAGGGGTTGGTGATGGTGATGGAAAACTGAGCATCAGTGACCTCGGTTAATTCACATACCAGGATGAAGTTTCTCAGAGATACCTGACTCTCACCTGCCTGGACTCTGTCTGCTATCCCTGAAGCCATTGTCTTAGACTTCCAAGCTGGAACCCCCGGGGGGGCGGGAGCAAAAGAAATCTTTGTCCTAACATTTTCTCCACACTTTCAAACAGACTGGTAAAGGCAAACCCTGAAAGATTGACAGGGTGGGTAAGGAATGAAACTGCCGTGACTGTGTGATGCTATAAATATTTGGTTTGCAACAGCAGAGATATTCGAGATAAAAGTTAAATAGACATAAAAGCAGTCAGATGTTTATTATATGTTGCCATAAAACTCAAGGGGAGACTAAAAAGGCAGATCAGGATTTGTTTAACAAATAAGAAGGGAGAAGAGAGGAGATAGAGGTTTGCCAGCAGAAGTAGGAGGAGGCGGTGCTGGCTGTCATTTGAGCTATGACAGAGGAGCCGTGGGGCTGGATGGATCCCAGCTGTGGACTGCCAAGTGTCCATAGATGGAAAACACTCAGGGGTCCCCAGGGCTCCTGGGCCCCTGATTTTTCAGGCCTGTTGGAAGCAGAAGACAATAGTAGGGGTTCAGATGAGAATTTTGTTGGTGGTGGTCTTGTGGCTTGACTCAGGGCCTGGGCGCTGTCCCTGAGCACTTTTTGTTCAAGGCTAGCACTCTATTACTTTGAGCCACAGCTCCACTTCCAGTTTTCTGGTGGTTAATTAGAGAAGAAAGTCTCTCAACTTTGTCTGCCTGGGCTGACATTGAGCTGCAATCCTCAGGTCTCAGCCTCGTGAGTAGCTAGGATGACAGGCGTGAGTTGCCAATACCCTGTTCAGGGTGAGATCTCAGAAGGACTGGCTTTCTAAACGTCCCTGTTCCCAGGAGCCAAAAAGTCTATGTGCAGGGCTGGCCTGAGCAGGGGCCATTGATGGTTAAGGATGAGCTTACAACAGTTTATTTCACCAGCCTGGTCCATGTCTCATGCCTCAGGCCTCCATCCAACTTTACATGCAGGTTCTGGTTCATAGACAGAACGACACAACCGGATATCACCAACCCTATGCCACTCCAGGGGGTGTCCAATTCTTTACAATGACTAGGTATTAAATATTTTCTAATCTGTAGCCTGATCTGTCTCTGCTGTGGTAGCAGAAAAGCAAGGTACTGGTGGCTCATTTCTGTCCTAGCTATTTAGGAGTCTGAGATCTACGGATCACAGTTCAAAACCAGCTCAGGCATAAAAGTACCTGAGATCCTTTGCTCCAATGGTCAGCAATGGTTCAAGTGATGGATCATTAGCCTCGAGTGAAAAAGCTCAGGGAGAATGCTTAGGCTCTATTCAAGCCCTAGTTCCAGTGAGGGTTGGGTGGGGGTGGGGAGGATACAAAAGAGACACACAGACAGACACACAAAGGGAGAGAGAAAGAGATCAGACAGACAGACAGAGACATCTCATCAAAACACATGCTCCGATCACAAGCATTTTGTTACTGAAATAGAAAAGGGATTAAGACAATGTATAAGGAAGGCATGACATGTCCCATACATGCCCCAAATTCAAGCGGATGAATGAAGAGACAGCACAGTATCACACCATACGGGGGCAGAGTGACAGAGGACACAAGCTATAATGGCCCCAACCGCAAACTCAGAGTCCTGCTGAGTGACAAGAGACTGGGCTGGGTTCTTTTCTTCCTCCCCTCTACCCAGACAGAGGTCCCTTTAGAGATTCATGTTCCCAGAACACCGCAAAGAAAGCCTGGAGGGATCACAAAACTGTCACCAGGAAATAGCTCTGGGTCCAGGGTCAGGGGAAGGAAGAGAATGCCTTGGCTTTAATAGTTGACTGACAGGAGACATGGTATGCCTGGAGGAAGGCCTCCAGGGACTGGAAAGGAGGAGGGAAAGGATAGGCAAGGGGAAAGAGGCTGCAGGAAGTGAGATGAATACATACGTGGAACTGGGGATGGAGTTCTGGGTGGCACAATGAGAAAGGGGAACAGGCTGGGGAGGATTCATGACAGGAAAGACTTCCTGCATAGCCAGTTTGCTGGTCTACAGACAGCATGTTACAGCTTAATGCAAGGACAGATGTGAACAGCCCCAGGCTCTCCTGCAGCTATATGTTGGTGACCGGTCCATGAACACTCCATTACAGAAATGTGAGAGGCAGCCTCTGAGCAGTGGTAGAAATTTTCTTCGCCATGCCAGAACTCAGCTAGGAAAGAAGGGGCAGAAGGGGTGACAATTGGCCCAAAAGAAATATCCTCTTTACCTGACTTTTATAATTGTAACCCCTCTGTACATCACCTTTATAATAACAGTAAAACATTTTCTTAACTGAAGAGGCCTGGATTTGATCATATATCAAGCTCATGGTACTAAATAACTGGATAACTCAGACCAGGAGAATTTTGGCTTTAATCAAAAGATTCTTCCTTCTCTGTTGAAAATGGACATGAGATAAACTTGACATTTAAGGAGAAAAGCATTATCATCCCCCACCCCCTACCCTATGGAGGTAATTCCTTAATTCAGACGAAATATAGTGATTCAAATAGGTTGTTTATAATCAATCAGGTTGCTGGGAAACTTGTGGGCTTTTTGTTTCATTGGTCATAGGGCCTGAATTGAGGGCCCGGGCTCTGTCCCTGAGCTTTTTAGCTCAAGACTAGCACTTTACCACTTTGAGCCACAGGGCCACTTTCAGTTTTCTGGTGGTTCATTGGACATAGACTCTCATGGACTTTTCTTCCTTGTGCTGGCTTTGAACTGTCATCCTCAGATCTCGGCTTCCTGAGGAGCTAGGATGACAGACGTGAGCCACCGAGGCTCGGCTAAGCCTGTGGTTTTTGAAGTGATCACCAATTCTTCCCAAGGGTGACATATTTAGAATCTGAAGAGGTGGTGAAAGCTAGGAATACTTCTTATGTTGGGTTCAAGCCCAGACATTTCAAGATACTAAGTGGTGGCTGTGAATTCCCGTTCCTTTTTCCTTTCCTGCACATTGATCTCAATTCAACTGAATTTAGTGGGGGAAAAAAAAATGGCTTTCTGTTTCTCTACCCACAATCTTTTTATTTATTTATTTAGTTAGTTAGTTATTGCCAGTACTTGGGATTGAACTCAGGGCCTGAGCACTGTCTTTGGCCTTTCTCAAGGCTAGAGCTCTACCACTTGAGAAACATTACCATTTCTGGCTTTTTCCATGTATATGGTACTGAGGAACCGAACTCCGGTCTTCATGCATGCTAAGCAAGCACTCTACCACTAGGCCAAACTCCCAGCCCATCTCCCCATATGCTTTCCATGAGCTTCCCTCTGCACCAAAACAGCCAGAATGCAGTCCCCAACCTTCAGAAACCTTCTGGGTCACACTAACCTCTTGCTCATGTGTCATTGAAACCCCCAGAGCCTCCGCATCTCATGCAAGCCACTCACTCCAAGACTGGCTTCCACTCAATTTGAGTGGTGTGCTTGCTCAGTGGAGCTGACCTGTGTGGGCTCATGTGGCTGGCAGAAGGTAGAATGGAAATGAAGACCAGGAGAGAACCAATCCGATCTTGTACCCTTAGGTTCCATTACAGGGGATTTGACAATGGTGTATTTCATGGCTGCCTACCCCATTTCCAGACTTCACACCCTCTCCTGCTCCCTGTCATTTCTTCAGAAATTCCAGTAGGTTTTGTTTTCCTTTTAAGATGTCACTGGCTGCTTTGGGGAGCAGTATTTCTAACGATGCCTTGCAGGCTAAGCAAAGTGAATTGCGATAAGAAAACAACTTCAAGCTTCAATTCAGAGGAAAGTTAGATCAGATCCTACATGGACTGTAAGGAAATTTCCTTAAGCTGGGTGTGGTGATGCACACTTGTAATCTCAGCAATCAGGAGGCTGTGGCAGGAAGGTTGATGAGTTCAAGGCCAGCCTGGGGCTACACAGACTTTGTCTCAAAAATATAACAAGAATGATCCCTGTGAAGTTTCTTGCAGAGGCCCTGGGGTTCTGGAGCCTTGGATTCAGGGTCAGAGACAGCTCCCCATTGAAGATACCCTTCCATCCTTCTGCCTCCCCCTGGACATGGCCATACTCGGCCCACACAGTACAAACCTGGCCACACCTGATACATTCGACAAGTGTCATATGATCAAACTGAGCCAATCGTGTGCTTCTTTGAGAATCTTAAAGGTGACCCTGGTGGCAGGGGCAGTGATGTCAATATTTCTTTTCCAGTTATGGAGTTGCAAGGTTTGAAGTTTTGAGGTGTTGGCAGAAAGAGAGAGAGAGAGAGAGAGAGAGAGAGAGAGAGAGAGAGAGAGAGAGAGAGAGAGAGAGAGAGAGAGAGAGAGAGAGAGAGAGAGAGAGAGGAGACAGACAAGAGAGAAGAGAAAGAAGACAGAGGGGAGATAGGAGAAAAGAGAGGAGAGGGGAGAAAGAAGATAGAGAGGAGACAAGAACAGGGAGAGTGAAGGGGGATGAGAGAAGAGAGGTGAGGAGACAGAGAGGAGAAAAAATAGAAAGGAGGGAAGAGAGAGAGGACAGAGAAGAGAGAAGTGAGACAAAAGAAAGAGAAGAGGGAAGAAAGGAAGGAGAGAGAAGAGAAGAGGGGGAGAAAGAGAGAAGGGTGAAAAAAGATAGATGGATAGACAGACAGATAGATACCCAAATAGAGAGACCCTGTATTAAAATATCTGGCCAGGAATTTGGAGTATAGGAAGTGACACGGTGATGAAGCCATAGAATTATGCTTGACATCCAGTGAAACAGACCTTTTCCCTTTCAACTTGGAGGGTTCTGAACTTGATAGAACTTTAGACTGAAATGAAGATGCGTAAGGATAGGGAAAAAAAAAGAAAAAAATTGCTCTGTCCCCACATTTCCTGAGGGCGCCCTCCTGGAGTCTCCTGGTGAGAAGTGGGGGCCTGCCTCTGGGGTCCACTGTAACTCTGAGGCACTTTGCTGAAGTCTCTGCTGTCCTCCTGAGAGGCCAAGTCCCACAATGCCTCGCTCGCTGCAGGCTGGCAGCCAGGCTGCGGTGTTGCTGCTGGACAACTGTCACCCCTGTTGAAGGGTATCAGAAGGAAGTGCAGCGGGTGTCAGCGCCCCTCACCCCACTCACATCAGAGCGGTGCTCTGGCTGTCACTGAGGCCCACGTGGTGGCTGGCAAGACAGGATGCACTCACCGACCCAGCTGTCCAATTAGATGCAGGGCCTGACCTTCAGGTGTGCCACAAGGGGTCCTGCGTCCTGCTGTCTCAGGGGCCTTCTGGGGGGCGGTCCATCCCGCCTGCATCCCACCGAACAGATCAGGGGTACAGGCACAACTCTCACCCAGTTGTTTTGCTTTACCCTCCTTCCTACCCCTTGCCTCTCTACTTTCTTTCACCTACTACCCTTCCTTCTCTTCCTTTCTCCCCTTTTCCTTCCTTCTTTCTCCGTTCTTCCTTCCCTCCTTCCATCTTTCCTTCCTAACATCCTCCTTTCCTTCCTCCCTTCCTTCCACCCTTATTTTCTTTCTCTGTCCATTCTTTCATTCCGCCCTTCCTCCTCCCTTCCCTTCCTTTCTTCCTTCCCTTTTCCCTCCCTTTTTCTCCCTCCTTTACTTCCTTCCCTCCTTTTTTCTTCCTCTATCCTTCCTCTCTTATTCTCTTCTCTCTCTTCTCTCCCATTCCATTTTCATCCTTCCCTTCCTCCCTCTCTACTTCCTTTCTTTCTTTCTCCCTTTTTTCCTTCTTCCCTCCCTCCATCCCTTCTTTCCTTCCCTCCTTCTTTCCTTCCTTCCTTTCTTCCTTTCTTCTCTCCCCTTTCCCTTTTCCTTCCCTCTTAGGTTTACAGGGGGAGAATGTTGAACAACCCCTCAAACTCACTTTGGAAGTCAGTTCAAAATAGGGGAGGTTTAATAAGACACAGAAAGCCACGCCCAGTGGTGATGACCAATTCTCTCACCGTGTTCTAAGTGCTCTTAAGAACACGGGATGGGGTTTGGTAAGTCACATTATCCATTTGGAATTGATGCCCGCATAATAACATGCAAGTGTGTGGTTGAAAACACCTTGAAATATTCATAAGTAAAGACGTATGTGTTGCTGGAGTCAGAGCTGGGCGCTGGCAGAGCATTCTGCAACAGGAACAGCGTAGACCTATGGGCCAGGGTAGAGTGACAGCCAGTACACGGGAAGGTGTGTGCCTCGCTCTCTTGGACCACTAGGCCGTCTAGAGGCAGCGTGACCCTCCGAGGCCCTGGATAACCGTTCTCTTTATTTGCTCAAAAGTAAGCATGGAGATGTTCATCATTTGCTCTAAAGTCTTTCTGAAGGCTAAACTCTTCTGCTCCTTGCTTAGGCTCTGTAGGGTGTTCGAATCCATCCCCTTCCAGAGTTGGGGATGGCATGCCATCTTCCAGGGTTCTACATCTATATAAATTCAGTCCATGGTGGATTGAAGAGATTTGGGGGGAAACTTGTACTGAACATGTACAAGAGCTATCCCTTGTCACAATTCCTTACCTAAATGCAGTCGAACAACTATTACCATAGCATTTACATGGCATTAGGCAAGATCCCTACTCGGTCTAGAGATAGATTATGATGTCATTGTGAGGATAGCCCTCGCTTATATGCTAATGCTACATTACCTTTCACAAGGACTTAATGTTTGCAAATTTTCACATTAGAAGGGGGCCTCTAGAGCCCCCACAGACATTCAGGGAAAATACTGGTGGGGTTATGTGCAACCAGTAAGTCCTAGAGAGTATATTTGAACCCTAAGTACTTGCTTCCAAGTTTCCTGGTTTGGTTCCTAGAAAAGTGTCCATATACACTGGCTTTAAAGGAGAGTTCTAGTTCTCACTCATTTATTTGATTTTTTTTTCCCATTTCCAACTCTGTGTATACCCCTCAGAAGCTGTCTTTAGCCTATTCCTCCCTCTTTATTAATTTATTTACTTTTTATCTTCCATATAGACACACACATGTACATATATACATACATATATCCATGTATATATATATCTTCCATATATGTGGGAGATATCTTCCACATATGTGTATATGTATATGTGTGCATATATAGGTAGGTATACATAATACACACACACACACACACACACACACACACACACACACACACACACACGCAGTCCTTAAGTAGTTCTATGAATGGGCTCTAATTCAACATGGCTTTTTGTGAGTATAACTCATCTTGACCCCCATTCTTCTTTTTCCTCCACCTCTGGTACTCTTCTCTTGCATGTATTTTTCTTTCATTGAAACCACATAAGACACTCCATTCTCCTCTTGCTTACTTCTCACCTTCTAGGACTTTGAGTTTATGGAGTTCTCTTTCCTTTGAAGGTCTGGTTCCCCCAAATTATCACCTCTGTTATTCTCCTCCTTCACTTCTTCTGCTCTCCCATAGCTCTTAATTTACCTTTTCTTTTTTCTTTTTTGGTGACATGCATTTTTTTTCTCTTGATGCTACCATGATCCCATGTATGGAGCTTGTCCTGTCTGAAGAATTGCAATAACTTTTGGATTCCCATCTTATAGACTCCCACATTTCCACTCCTTTGGAAGGCAATCAAGGATTTAAGTCATTAAGGTTTCTTCAGAGGAAAAGCTGAACGTATTTTGTAGTAATAGCTCTGTGTGGCCTTGCTTGAAGGCCTTTGTTCTCTTTGCTCTGCCTAGGTTCTAGGAAACTTGTTTTGTGCCATAGTGTGGGTGACTGTCATCCAGCCTGAATGTCAGCACTGTGGGAGTCCTGGTATTTTTCTATCTCCACACAGAGCAAAGAAATTTCTATGACTTCCCCAAAGGTCACTGTATGATCAATCTCTTGAGTAGACCATGATATCCAAAGACTGCCACGTTTGAATGTACAAGTAACACTATACATTGCTTCCGTATTAGTTTTCTGTCGGTTATTTCTCAGCCCTACAAAGTACCTTGGTACATTCCACTAACAGCTTTATTAACCTCTAAATTGCAATTAAAACATTTAAGTCAAAGGGAAGGATGGTTTGCATAGGGGTTGGAATATGAATCCTCCGTGCTCTTAATGTTAAAACCCATTTTATACATTCTTCCCAAACCATTGGGTTTGCAAAGTCGTTCTTCATGACTGACGGTCTGTCCGTGAATTTGCTCTGTTTAAATGTCTTGCAACATATCACCAAGGTAAATGTAATGAAATTGCTGGACCAGTGTTTAGTTTATGAGGCATTGTTTTATAAAATAAAAACCAAGTGTGTCTATGTTCATGTCCATTTCTCATAGGGTAAATAGTACACAATTTATGTGTGCTCTGAACCAATTTCTTATTTGGCCAATCTGTACTGGTTTGCTCTCGTTGGTATTTTTATTATAGGAAATAAGAATGACCAGAGTAGCCTGCCTTCCTTTAGTCAGTCCTTGAATTCAGAGCTTGAATGGGTATCCCTGAGCTCTTTTGCTCAAGGTTAGCTCTCTATCATTGAGCTACAGTGCCACTTCCAGTTTTCTGGTGGTTCACTGGAGTCTTACAGACTTTCCTGTCTGGGCAGGCTTTGAACCATAATCTTCACGTCTCAGCCTCCTGCATAGCTAGGATGCACCTGGCCTCCTTCACAAAGTGTCTGGTGGAACCCTCTTCTCCACTCCTCACTCTGCCAGAGCCTGCAGGGGTGTAGGGCTCTCTGAGCTGAGAACCTGTGTAACTGGATGGAGAAGTCCCAGGCAGAGGGACCACCGTGTGAGAGAGTGGCCCCCAAAGTCAACTTGAGTTATCCTGAGACATTCCACTAACTGATGCTTCTTTACCTGACCGCACCTCGTTGATCTGTACGTGGGCATCCGTGCTGGGAATCTCCAGTAGGTGGAATGTGTCCTCTTTTAAACATTTTCCCTGGGCTTCCCATGGCTCCATTGTAGAGTGAGGTCCAGTCGTGGCATAGCAGGTGCCCTGCTCCAGGGAGGCCCAGGCGCCTCTTTATATCCTAAGTAAGATGCAGTTCCAACAAGAAAGGAGGTAAAAGAAGGTAAAAATCTGTGTTGTAAATATAGAAATAAACAGAAAAGGGGAAAAAGAAACAAGGAGAAAAAGGTGGGAGTGGTGGAGGAAAAGGAAACCAAAGAGGAGGGAAGGAGGAAGGAAGAGGGAAAGGAAAGAGGGAGAATGGAAGAGGACAGAAGGGGGAGAGAGGGAGGAAGGGAGGGAGGGAAAGTAGGAGGAAGAAAAGGAGGACAGAGGGATGCATGAATGAAGAAAAGAAGGAAGAAGTAAGAGAGGATGGGAGGGAGGAATAAAGGAAAGAAGGAAAGAGAGAGGGAGGAAGGGAGAATGGATGAGGACAAGAAGAAAGGGGAAAGAGGGCTGGGAATTGAGCGGAGTGTAGAGTGCTTGCCTAGCATGCATGAAGACCCAGGTTTGACATACATAGAAAAAAGCCAGAAATGGTGCTTTAGCTCAAGTAGTAGAGCTCTAGCCTTGAGAAAGCCCAAGGACAGTGCCCAGGTCCTGAGTTCAAGGCACAGGACTGGCAAAAAAAAGAAGAAGAAGAAGAAGAAAGGGGAAAAAAAGAGAGAGAAAGGAGGGAGGGAGAGAGAGGAAGGATGGAGAAATGGTAGATGGAGGGAGAACAGGAGGGAAAGAGGGAAGAGACAGAAGGGAACAGAAAAAAGAAAGGGAGGAAAGAATGAAGGAAGAGAGGAAAGGAGGAAAGGAAGGAGAGAGAGAATGAGAGAAGACAAGGAAAAGAGAGGGAGGAAGAGAGTAAATAAGAATATTTGTTTTTCAGATTTCAATGAAGAGATCCTCTGAATCATTTAGGTTTTTAAATACTAATGATGAGATGGTGTCTGTGGTTCATGCGTGTAATCCTAGTTATGCAGAAGTCTGAGATGTGAGGATTACAGATTAAAGCTAGCTTAGGCAAGGACGTCTGTGACACACGTCTCTCCAGTCCTGGAGCCTTGAGTGAAAAAAGCTAAGAAACAGAATCCAGGCTCTGAGTTCTAAGTGCAGTATAGGCATAGAAAGGAAGGAAGGAAGGAAGAAAGGGCGAGAGTGAGATAAAGAGAGAAAGGGAGGAGAGGAAGGAAAAGAGAGAGAGAGCTAGAAAGGAAGGTGAAAAAAAGGAAGGGTAGAAAGGGAGTAAGAAAGGAAAGGAAGAGAGGAAGGAGAGGAGAGCAAAGGAAAGGAAAACAAAGGAAAGGAAAGGGGAGGGGAGGGGAGGAGAGGACCAAAGAGGAGAGGAGAGGAGAGGAGAGGAGAGGAGAGGAGAGGAGAGGAGAGGAGAGGAGAGGAGAGGAGAGGAGAGATAATATGGGCCTGAATTTCTCTGCTTAGTGCCAGCTCTGCCTGGCCTTCCTCTAAGGCCTTTGTTCCTTTGCTCAGGCCAGGTTCTAGGAAACTTGCTTTGTGCCAGGAAATCATCTCTAATGCTTTTGTCTGATCTGGATTTGTCTGTCAAGGCCTCCACTCTGTCAAGGCCTCTCCCCACATGAGTTCTGCCTCAGAAGTAAAAAGAAAAGTGGGAATAGTCGCTCCCCAACCCCACCGCCGAAAGAACAGACTCTGGAAAAGTTGCCTTTTTCCTAGGAGAATTTCTTGATGCTAATAAAATATATAGATAAAAGAAAAAAAAGAAGCAAGGAGGTGGGTGGTGAATGCTGCCTCTGAATGGGGCACTTGTGGTCTAGACTCATACTATGCCAGAATTGAGGTCATTAAGCTGAGACCATCAGAGCAAAGCTTAGGCTAGGCTGTCTCCCTTCAAGAGAGGATGAGGAAGAATAGAGAAACAGGGTCACATTTAAAGTGCTATAAACACAAGAAAATGCTGAGTCTAATTCTGAATCCTCCCCAGCCCATAAAGACCTGAAAAGAATCGTGTGTGTGTGTGTGTGTGTGTGTGTGTGTGTGTGTGTGTGTGTGTGTTGCTCAGAGCCTAGATACTGCTCTTTTCCTTTTTTCACTCAAGGCTAGTGCTCTACCACTTTAGCCACAGCTCTATTTCTGGGTTTTTGGTGATTCGTTGGAGCTAAGAATCCCATGACCCTTTCTTGCTTGAGCTGGCTTTGAACCATAAACTTCAGATCTCATCTTCCTGAGTAACCAGGATGACAGGAGAGTGAGCCATTAGTATCTGACTGGACATCTTTTTTTTAATTATTATTTTGAATTTTTTTGCCAGCTCACCACGCCTTTCAGGAAACACTCCGTTCTGGAATATGGCCCGGCCATAGTTTGGGTTTTGCTGCAAGTCCATGGTGGTCTCACAAATCTGCCCCACGTAACTCTGCTTAAGTTGCCTGTATTATGTTCATTGGCTGGGTGGCGATAAATATTAGAATAGAATAAACTATAAGATGGCTGGTGAGGGCTCTGTTAGCTGTCTTTAGGGTTTCTACTAGGCCTGAATGACAGCTGGGTTTGGGAGCAAGTGGTTTCTTTTCACTAAGTAAATTTAGCCTTGGGGGGGAAATAAGAAGTCCTGAGCAAAAAAGGGGTCGGTACCAGTCAGTAAATCAGTCAGATTTTAATTACTGGATGGATGACAGGGTGCAGTGACAGGTTGCAGTCCACAGGAGAGCATTCTTTCAAAGGTATCTTTAATACCAGAGAACACGTCAACAGGAAAGCTAGAAAGTTGAGCAGAGGTCCCACATCAGGGGGTCTGGGGGGGTTTCCCTTTCACTGTTCTTTTAACCATTTCCTGCTCGCCTGCACACAGCAAGGGAGTGCAGGTCTCTGAAACATTGTAGGGGAGTTCCCTTTTTTCCATCTCTCACATTTTTTTAAATAAAAACAAAATTAGTTATTTTTGTGTGTGTGTGTGTGTGTGTGTACCAGTCCTAGGGCTTGAACTCAAGGCCTGGGTGCCAGATCTTGAGCTTTTATTTTTTCATTGTTGTGATTGTTCCAGGCTAGTACTCTTCCTCTTGTGGGTTTTTGTTTTGTTTTGTTTTGGTGGTTCATTAGAGTCTTTTGATTGCCTCGAGTAGCTTTAAACCATGATCCTCAGATTTCAGCCTCCTGAGTAGCTAGGACTACAGACCTGAGCCACCAGCGCCTGGCTTCTTTAGCTTTTCAATTTCCCTTCTGCCCTTCTGCCCCATCCAGATAAGATCTGTGATTTTTAATAAGTTCCTATAGCTTGTCACTTCCACAGCTGTTTTGTGCCAAGAAAGCCGTGGCAGATTTGTTAAGTGGCAAACCCTGCTAATTAGGTGGATGAAGTTACCTTTGTGACAGTAGCCCTGGCATTGAAGAAGGTGACATCCTTGCAAGGGACTGCCAGAGAGGCCTCTCCTTCATTGGCAGTTTCATCCTGTTCTTATTACAGATTCCATGAGCACCAGGCTGTTGGAAATCCCGCCCTGGAATTGCTCATTCTAGACCTGGCGTTTTCTTGCTTCTCACAGGCTTCTCTTGGAGACGCTGAGGTCTTCTGTGTTGGGAGTATGGCATCCCGTAGGACACAGCAGGGACGTAGAATACTGTGTGCATAGAATACATCACCTGATACATGAAGAAGCAGATTCGATTAGCATTTTTTTTTCTGTTGATGTAATAAAATATCCAGGATGAGATGTCCTATCCATTGCGTAGCTGATGGGTGAGTGTTCCAACTTTAAATACAGCAGGTCTTCATAGTGGGACAGCAGTTATTTGGCCTGGTAGGAAGTAAGAGTACCACACCCCCTCTTCTCACAGCGACCCATCCCATACTCTCTCCATCCATCACAGGGCAGCATCCCCAGTGACTTATCCCCCATTCACTAAGCTCTGACTCTGAAAGACCCTGAAACATGGCCGTATAGGGAACCAAACTTGTACCCCATGAACATTTTGGGAGAAGATAGATCACATCGACAGCAGAGGTTGAGGGGAGCGTGTCTTGAGGATGCTTGATCATTCTGCCTCCGTGTTTCCTTCGATCTCACCTGCTTGCAAAAGGATACTTGATTTTCTATAGTCAGGTAACCCGGAGGTTTGAGTAACTTCTCCTCTTGCCACAACAGAACTGGAAGTTGTGAATGGGTGTTTCTGGAAGATAGGAGAGGAGAGGGTCTTTGTTTTTAACCCAACCCACAGAAGGGAGAGAACTTCTGGTTACTAAATTCTTATGGTTTAGTTTGCATTGTAGATACCACCCTAGGACGTGCAACAGCTAAACTCACCTGGGTAGCCAGTGTGCGCACCTGAAGACTGTGCTCCATCTCCAGCTGTGAGGCTCCAAGCATTCATCCCCAACTATCACTCACATTGGGGGTCTGCTTCCAGTGAAGCTTCTGCTTTACCCAGAAGCCAGTGGGCCCCAAATAATAACTGGACCTTGGGGACAGGGGAGAGGGGGAGGGAACAGTCCTCCAATGGGCAGCCTGTTGCCCTGGGTGAAAATTGAAATGTAGTTAAACACATCTAGAGGCTTCTTTCCAGGGACTTCCCCCCCCCAACCATGTCTGGAAATAAATTTTCTCCTCTCAGAGGGGAGTCCTACAGTGCACTTGAACTCTTGATTTGTTTCTCGTATTGGATACTCAGCTTCAAGAATGATTTTAATATCTAGGCTTCTGTTGGCAGAAGGCTATAATGAAAACACAATTATTTCCCAAGGATTAACATAGAACAAACCAGGCCATTCCCTGGTCTCTGCCCAATTGTAAATATAATTTTTAATGAAATCAGGTATAATACAAATGATTATTTATGCCTCCTTCTTCTATTCCATGTAGAACAACAACAACAAAAAAATCTACCCTGTGTGTCTGTGTTTCTTATCTCCTAATTCCTAAAGTATTAATTTAATGAAAACAAACAAATAAACTGGAGGAGATGGGGAACAGAACCACTAAGTCTCAAAAGAGATCAGTTTCACAGCTTTTAGATTAATTCATTTGGTTCAATGCAGATGTGGTAAATCTATTCAGATTCACATATTCAAGATGAGTTATTTCACGACATTGTCTCGCTGTATAGTATGAATTATTTTGGTGAATTAAATGCTGGAGTGTAATTTCCAAAGAGAGGTTTGTAAAATGCAGCTCAATGCATGTTAGTGTTTCAAAGAAGTTATTCAATATAGAAAACACCTCTCATAATCTTTAACATTTTTTTTTTTATAGAGGGAGTCATGGGGCTTGAATTCTGGCCTGGGCGCTGTCTCAGAGCTCTTCAGCTCAAGGCTACCACCTTACCCTTGAGCCAAGATCCACTTTCTGTTTTCTAGAGGTTAATTGGAGATAAGAATCTCTGGTCCTTTTGTGCCAGGGCTTTGAACCTTGAGCCTCAGATCTCAGCCTCCTGAGTAGCTAGGATTACAAGTCTGAGCCACTGTGCCAGCTTAACATTTTTCCTTTGTTTGTATTTTTGCATCTGTGTATGTGCCAGTATTGGGACTTGAACTCAGGGCCTGAGGGCTCTCTTTTAGCTTTTTACTATCACAGCTGGTGCTCTACCACTTGAGCCACATCTCCACTTCTGTCTTTGTTTGGCTAGTAAATTGGGAATAATCTCATGAACTTTTCTGCCTGGGATGACTTTGAACTGTGATCCACAGATCTCACTCTCCTGAGTAGCTAGAATAACAGGTGTGAGACACTGCTGCCTGAGTCCACTCCCCCCCAAAATAATAATAATAAAAGAAAAAAACATGGCCCTCACCTTTGCTAATCACCCGGAGTAATTCAAACAAGCCAGCTCTCAGTTTGGGTATATCTAAATCCTTTACAAATAATTGTGAGTGGGCTGGGAAGAGAAGAAGTTACATCCTGTGGCTAAAACAGTAAGATCTATGAGGTATTTGATTTGCCAAAATGGTGGCTCAGAGAAAGTTAAATTAGTTGAATAATGCATTGGGTAGGGATTTTCTGACTGCTTTTTTTTTTTTCAGGATGTTTGGCCTAGAATGGAAAATGAGCCTGAAAAGGCAGTAGGTAGAGAATGTTCCTTTTTACATCTTTACAGGTAGCAGAGCCAACTGGCACAGTCAGGCGCTGTCACAGAACCCCTGAGATAGGATTTCAGGCCCTTATACACAAGAACATGGAAGTTGTAATCAAACCCAATGGGCTCATTTTCTGATATACACGTTCTTCCTTGCCATTCTCGAAACAGAAAAGCGTGGCACTATTTGTTTGGTTGCTTGTTTATGAATTGAGTTTTGCCCATACTAGGACTTAAACTCTGGGCTGAGCACTTGCTTGGCTTGTTTGCTTAAGGCTGATGCTCTACCATCTTAACCATACCTCCAGCCCAGATTTTTCCTTTGCTGGTTAATTGAAGAAGGAGTCTCACAGATACTTTCTTTTTTTTCCACTCAGATTGGGCTTTGAAGTTGAATCCTTGAGATTTCAGCCTCCTGAGTAGTCAGGATGACAGGCACAAGCCACCAGGCTAGCTAATGCAGCTATTTTCACAGTTTAACACATCTATTATGTTTTCTAAGTAAGGTAGACATCATTTAAGTTATAGGTGGAAGGAGTGCATAGGTTAGATGTAAAAGATTCGCATGGGAGTTCTGGTATTTGTGAATTGATCTCCACCCAGTGAAGGGTCAAAGGACAATGGTCCCCCGGAATGCTAGAGTTTGGGGAATCAACTGAGGCTTTGCCCTTTGATTATCTCATTAAAGTATTCAGAAGTTTCACTCAACAGGAAGAAACCTGAATTCAAAACAGGACCTAAAAACCCAACTGGCTAGACCAACTTTTTGAATTTCAGGTGAGAAGAAGAAGGAAAATTCCAGCCAGGTGTATTGGTTCAGGTGTGTAATCTCCAGAGGCAGTGATTTGGAAGGATTGTGGTTTGAGGCCAACCCAAGCAAAAAAATGTTAGCAAATCCACCATCTTGACCAGTAAGTCCGGGTTGGTGGTGCACCTCTGTAATCCCAGCTACTTAGGAGGTCTAGGTAAGAAGGTCATAATCAAGGTCATCTTGAAAAAAAATGCAAGAACTTATCTAAAGAGTGGACGGAAGAAAAATGGGCTGGAGGTATGGTTCAAGTGGTAGTTTGCTTGCCTAACAATTATGCAGCCCTATGTTTCAGCTCCAAACAAACAAAATCTATTGAAGCGTAAGCCCCTGGTTTCCTCCATTTTCTTTTGCTTTTGGCTATAGGACCAGAAACAGAAGGAGGGAACACAGAAGGTGAAAGAAAGCAAAATTCAAAGCAAGAAAGAACATAAGATGTCTATCTCCAATCAACTCTCTCCCCTGTCCTCGCAAACAGAAACCCTTTAAGCCAAGATAAAGGAGAGACAAACACTAGAATTAAAGAGAAATCTTCACCAGCTAGGTGCCCATGGCTCACATCTGGCATCCTAGCTACTTAGGAAGCTGAGATCTGAGGATGGAGGTTCAAAGCTAGCCTGGGCAGGAAACGTCAGTGATATTTTATCTCTAACAAGCCACCCAAAATCCAGAATTGGAACTGTGACTCAAGTAAGAGCCTTAGCCTTGAGTGAAAAAGCCAAAGGACAATGTCCAGGCCCTGAGTTCAAGCCCCAGATTAGGCAATAAAGAGAAAGAAACAAAAGAGAGATTAATCCATACCAAAACAACAACAAAAGATAATAATACAATTAAAATGCAAGACTCTCCTTGGTAGAAATGGAATCTCTGAGCCCTGGTACCTCGTTTGGGACTTATCTCCGGGCCCCTCTGGCTTACTATTTTTCTTCTTTAGTGAATTAAATAAGAATTCGAAAAGGCAAGGTGGTTTTATGTAGATTCCTCTCTGTTCCCCCCTCCCCCCCCCCCCGCACCTCCTTTAAGTAGGAATTTTGAGTGATTTGGCTGCTGGATGTGGGAGCTCGTCTGCCAAACTCCACCTGCTGAAGGGACCTGAGTCCAGCTGTTTCTGAGAGCTCTTCTCTCTACAAAGGTTTATCAGGGAAAAGAGAGCTAATAAAAAAAAATATGATGAATCAGGACACAGAGGAGAGCTTGAGAGCTGACTGTAATAAACTTCCAGCTTTGGGGCGCATGGTTTTGCCTAAGCACCCACCTGGACTGAGTCATGTACATGGTCTTGACCTTGTCACTTTCCTGGCCAGTGGCTTCCACTGGGATGCTGGGAAGGGAAGGGGGGTGTGAGGCATGAGCTTTGCAGTCAATTCTGGTGTCCAGATTGACTGGATGTGTGACTATAGGATAACTTTTATTATCTCCTGCCATGCTGGCACTTTCTCTTTCATAATAAAGGATTCTGGGGCGGGGGGGGGGGGGGGGAAGAAATCCAGACAATATGTCTTGGAGCTTGAACTCAGGATGTGGCTTTTGTTTCTAAGCTGTTTTGTTTTGTTTTGTGTTTGTTTAAGGCTGGTGCTTGACCACTTAAGCCACAGCTCTACTTCTGCCTTTTTGGGGGCTTCATTGGAGATAAGAGTCTCAAGGACTTTTCTGCTGGCTTTGCACCACCATCTTCAGATCTCAGCTATTAAGTAGCTAGGATGACGGTCACAAGCCACCAAAGTCTAGCCAGAATCATCATTCTTTAGAGGTGAAAGGAGAGAGCACTGTGCTCTGAGCACTAGTCAGCACTAGGGAATGAGAGTGAATGCTGAACCTCATTCACTCAGTTAACAAACATTTATTGGACACCTAGTTTGTTGAGACTTGATGCTTGATCTGGAGGTCCAAGATGAAGAAGACATATTGTCTGGTCTTTAAGGCTCACTCTTAGAAGAACACACACACACACACACACACACACACACACACACACACACACACACACTGTCTTTGGAGCTGTATATTCAGTGACTGGCTAGAAGACACAGAGGGCAATGAGAAAGCAGACTGATCAGGGTCAGACTGTGGGAGGCTTCCCTGTAGGAAGGTAGGCTGTTTTTATGAAAACAGCCTCTTTGTGCACTAGAAATTCCTACCCTCCCTAGGTGCCCTTAGGGGTCGGGGTCAACAAGCTTCAGTTTGGCAATCTCACTGCAGTCAGTTTGGAGACCTTGTAGAAGGATGCTCTAGGCCCAGCTCCTGCTGTGGACACGCTGGGCTTTGCAAAGCATTGACACGTTTAAATAAATGCTGTTCTGTTCAGCTCTGCGGACTGCAGGGGTCTGAACTCTCTCTCTCTCTCTCTCTCTCTCTCTCTCTCTCTCTCTCTCTCTCTCCCCCTTTCACCAGCACTACATCTGGACCAACAATAAGCAGGTGACATATCTTCAGCATAAAATTGATCTCTGCGCTGATGTCATTTTTGTCCTTCTCACTGATAGAGACTCTGACACACTCTCTGGGGAGCTCCAGGGCTTCTTGCAAATGGATCTCTCTCTTCCTTTGTTTTTTATTTTTATTCGTTTTTGTTTTTGTTTTTGTTTTTTGGGCGTTAAGAAACATCTGGCTCTTTTGCTTCGTTCTCCCATTTCCCATCTCTGAACACATCTACTTGCCTCTGAAACATAATACTACTTTTGGCAAACAAGCAAAGGATTCTTCATCTCCCCCCATCTTCCCCCCTCCCCAGATCCCAGATTCCTCCTCCAGCTTCCCCCCCCCCCACCAGTCATTCTTTCGGAGTTCAACCCAACATGGGTTCTTTACTTTTCCTTGGCAGCTTGTGGGATTTTTTTCAAACAGGAGGTAAAACAGGTATATTTTTTTTTCCCCCAAGACAGCTTTCATTACATTTGTGGCAGGGATCTTGTTTTAATAAGGGCTTTCAAAAGCAGCCGTCTGCTTCTGAGCTTTGCAAAACACGGCTCTATAAAAAGTTAGGGAGCTCCCCGCCCCCCACTGCCCCATCTCCTCCCTGCAAACCTCGTTAGCTCTCTTCCTTGTTTCACTTCGTGTTCATTCTGTGATTAAACATTTTGCCCCCAACCATACAAGACATTAAGACAATTGTGCCATGAAACAGTGAGGATTTAGAAACAGGATTTTCTTTTTTTTTTTTCTTCCACTCATCCCTTTTTTTTTCTTCCCATATTCAAATGGGAGATTTATAGACATTAATAACCACCGAGTTTAATCTACAAATGTTCGAGGATGCTATTGGTTTTAAATACTACGCTTGGATAGAACATGCAGGTTTCTCTCCAATTTCTGACTTTCTGTTCAAGAACTCATGAACTCAGTTTTTAGTCAATGCGGGCAAAAGATACAAATAAACAGAGAACTGTAAACAGAGAGAGAGAGACAAAAAAGAAGGAGCTCAATTTTACACAACCGACTTGCTAACCTTTTTTTTTTTTTTTGATCGGTGGAATTAAAGACATTAATTAACTATGGTGAGCGTTTATTGATGCTGTGTGTGTGTGTGTGTGTGTGTGTGAGAGAGAGAGAGAGAGAGAGAGAGAGAGAGAGAGAGAGAGAGAGAGAGAGAGAGAGAGAGAGAGAGAGAGAGAGAGAGAGAGAGAGTGTGTGTGTCCTGGGGCTTGAACTCAGAGCTGAAATGCTGTCCCTGCTCTATATTTTGCTCAGTGCTGTTGCTGTACCACTGGAGCACACTTCCAATAGGCTTTCTTCTCTGGACTGGCTTTGAACCATGATCCTCAGATCTAAGCCTCTTGAGTAGTTAGGGTTACAGGCGTGAGCTTCTGGTGCCTGGCTCAGTTTAGCTCTTTGACACTGACACATTTTTGTTCATTGGAGCGCCCCTTCCTTACACACACACACACACACACACACACACACACACACACACACACACCCCCTTCATTCTTCCTTCCACCTTTTGTCTCCCCCCCCCCCCGCTTTATTTTTATTTTTCTCTTGGGGATAACAGTCTCTAATACATTTAACTGCCAGTCTATCATGCTGGATGTGTCTGAGCTTGTCTTTATGGACTTTTAAAATTAATACTAGCCAGTTGTCTCTTGATGTACCCTACCCCTGCTGCTGTGCTCGGCTGTTTAATTGTAGAGGTGGCCTCTTGTGGCCGCATGCTCCTAATATTTAGCCAGGGTTGGAAATATGAATGTTAGAAGAAAAACTGGCAGATGGCTGAGAATGCAATTTTACTCATAACACACCAGTAAAACTTTAACTCAGAAGATTTAGTGCGCGGAGCGTTCCAGCCAGCAAGCTGCAGCCATATGCAGATTTTTTTTCAAACTTCTAAACTGATGGCTTTGCAAAGTGTGCATAAGCAGCCTTTATTGATTATGATGTTAAAAATTGAAAGCGTCAGTATCATTTAGCTCGAGACAGTTTTAAAGGAAAAATGAACATTCGTTTTCATTATGAACTACAGAAAGGCCAGGGGCTGAAGAGGCCCCTACATTCATTATTTCCTACATTCCAGAGAGGGTGCTTTTTAAAGTCTCTTCCTCCCCCCCAAAAAAATTAGATTCACTTGAAAGACATCAATCAGGTCAGACGTCACTAATTCAAGGTAAGGCTGTCTACAGCTCCTTATGGGGCCCAACTCCTGGGTTGTTTTGGGGGGGGGGCAAGGGAGCACTTGGGGGGGATGGTATTGTTAATTAATTTGATGTTTACTGATCACACCTAGAACTCTATTAAATAACTCTGAGACTCTGACAGATGTCTACAGAATTAGGACATTCGGTCTCAGAGGCACCTGTTCTAATTCAGCCTATAGATGTCCAGGCATAGGTTATCCCAGAAGCCATCAGCTTTCCCCTTCTTGTTCTGCTAAAGAGGGGAAGCTACGGATTTGGGGCCAGCCTACCATTGATGGGGACATGTGTCCTGTCTGAACAATGTATAACAGGAAATCATGTGGTATTGCCTCCTCAGCTGAGCTCATGTTAAAAATGCCCAAAGGCATTTATTTCTATTATTGCTTAATGGTTTAATATTTTCCCGTCAACTAGGAAATGATTGCTAGGTTGGAAGTTAAAAAAAAAAAAAAAGAAAAGAAAAAAGCCAAATAACAATGGCAAGAACAAAAGAATAAGGGTTAAGGAAATCAGTGTGCTTTGCTTAATTCACTCAAGGGAGGTCCATGAAACACAGCACGCAAAGCCAGTTTCAGCCCATCTATCTGGATTTCTGCATGGCTCCTTTCTTATTCATAGACAGTGGAGATATTGAAGCCGAGCTCAACTGAACTCAATCTGAGCTCGACTTGGAAGCAAAAAGCAACTTCACGTTGCTGAAAAGGCAAACCTGACTCATGTGGGTAAACCACAGCAGAAAAGTGTTTGTGGCTTAGATGCTAACATGTTACTTGACAACCATCTTGCTATCTAGTGGTGTTTTAAGGTAGGAGCTGCATTTCTCTTTCTGCATCTGTTTTATTAGCTCCATTTTTATTTTCTAGACAGGTGTTTCTTTGGAGAAGCACCACAACCAGATTACAAGAGAAGAAATTGTCACCAGGATTCCTTTCATTGTAGGAAGACGGGAAATGCTGCCATATTGGGTAGTGGATATTGGGTGGCAGACATAAGAGAAATCCTTACCATAGTTCTTTCCATTCTAGGATGACAGGAAGTGCTATCATGTTATATAATAGATATACATACAAGGAAAGCAATCCTTACCAGAGTTCCTTTCTTTCTAGGAAAACAGGAAGTGTGGCCATATTGGATGGTGGACGCTACCAGCATTCCATTTATTCTTTGAATTTGCCCACCTCATATTTTGCTCCTGTGTGTGTCTATTAGTGTCCAAAGCTCAAAGATATAATGTATGTGGGTACTACACCTCACACTCCCAGCCTGAGTTCTCCAAGTATGAACAGATTACATAGATATTTACTGTAAGATAATGCTGAGCAGAAGCTGCTCTAAAGAAAAATGATACTTGGCTGGCACATTTTCTAGATCCACTGGTTATGTATAAAACATTGGATAACTAAAGCAGAAAGAGTCATCATTAGGGAGAGAATCATCTATCCCAATCACAAAGCCATTTCCTCTTGGGCAGGAGACTCAGGTAAATCTATTACAAACCTACTTGGGAGGGTCATTTCACAAGTTTAATTATCAGAGAGTTTAACAGAGAGTTCTCACCCAGTGCCCTGACAAGTGATGAAGTAACTGAGCCAGTTATCAGTCAGATTTTATTTTCTGTAGGACTGGGCAGTTTGATTGCCAACAAGGGCAAGCTGCTGAATCCTGGCCGTATTCCCTGGAATAAGGCTCTAAGACAGGGTAAACATTTGCACAGCCACCAAAGCAGAGCTCTGAAGGATTATTTTTTTTACAGAAAATTGTTGTGCAGAGTGGACAGGAGTATGTAGTCTGGTATAAGTAACATTTTTTTTTTTACTGGAGCCATTCTTTACCCTGTGTGAGTTCAAAGCAGCTCCAGAGGAATCAGGAGAAAGAAGCATAAATTCTAAACTCTGTGCAAATGGGGAATTGAACTGCAGACAACAAAAGGGGTGAAACTGACTTTTCTGGGCTCCAAAAACTAAATTGCAATCATTCTCAATTTATGTCCAGTCTGGGATCCAGAAAGGTCTCTCGCTTGAGGGTTGGCATGAAAATCAGGGTGTACTAGAACAATCATTCACCATCAATATGTCCCTTAACTCTTAGACAGCTCCAGGCGACTGTAGGGGCGGTGGGTGAACCATCTTTACTGGTCCAAAATCTGCGTTAACTAATACTTATTGGATGGTAAAATGCAACTGAAACTGTTAATATGTGGGAGAGTCATATGAATATCAAACAAATTCATTACGATCAGTGCTATTACAGTGAATACCAAATGAGTTCATAATGTTGGAACAATGAAAGTGTTACCGATAGATTTTTATTTCTGTAACAAATCCTCCATGTAAAAGGCTCCTCCTGTACTGTTAGTTCTAATATGTTTGCATTTGAATATCAGTCTCATCAAGTAAATTATGAGTTCTAATAGCCTGTACCACAATGAGTGGGTTTTTATATTGTTTGGCTTTCTTGACACGAGAACAAATTTTCCCTGCACCCTCTATTCCCCAATCTGTTTGTAGAATTTGATGATGACTCTGGTGGGTTCACATTTCCCTTTGAGTGGCCGATCATTAGAAATCCATTTAGTATTCAATGTTATAACACTAATTTGATAGGACAGGATGAGTACAGAATTCATCTTGTATTCATATATAGATTGTACTATGAAGTTCTGAAGAGCTTCAGCTCTAATTCAGGCTTAGTTAATGGGTACATTAGAAAGAAGCCATTACTAGAGAGAAGAAGGCTCAGTTGCTCTTGATGAACATTTGAAATCTTGTGGCATTGCAATCATGATATGTTTCTCCAATCTATCTGTAGTTTACACTGATACTGTTCTGGGCCTAAGCCTAGAAGAGGTATAATCGATCTGAGATGGACCAATAGCAGGAAGGAGTAAGCAGAACATCACTGAGAATTTCCAGTGCTCTGTACTTGCACTCAAGGCCTCACTGGACACTGGTAGCTCATGCCTGTAATCCAAATTACTCAGGAGGCTGAGATCTGAGCAATGAAGTTTGAAGGTAACCCAGGCAGAAAAACCCATAAGACTCTTCTCTCCCATTAATCAGCAAAAAGCCAAAAGTAGAGTTGTGGCTCAAGTGGTAGAGCACAGATCTTGAGCAGAAAAAGCCAACTGAGAGTGCGAGGCCCTAATTTCTAGCCTCAGAACCAAAAGAGAAAAAAAAAAGGTGGATGAGAGAAAACAGTGCACATGGACCAATTTTCAGCTGAACAAGCAGAGAGGCAGAGAAGTTGGGTTACTGATTCAATATCTTGCAAAGCATCCCAAAGCAAGTAGCATCTGGAGAAACTAAGAATAGTTATTAAGGCTGAGGCCATATCCAGAGCTTATGCTCGCACTAATACTCTAGCTTTTCTCCCAGAGCCCAACTTTAGGCTCTTCATAAATATTTGAATGAATGTATCCTTGAAGTAGTCACAGCCAGCAGAAAACTATAGAACCATTAAGTAGCATCTTTCTTTGCTATTTCTTGCGACCCAAATTTTAGAAATGTAAAGATTCAGGAGACCTATGTTTCTTCCTATCTTTCTTCCTGGCATTCTTCTGCCATTCTTCATGTTATAGCTGGGGAAGAATCTTCAATGCTCCAAAGAAATCTCTACAGAACTCTGTGGAATCTTTGCCCAGGTCAGTTACCCTTCCTTTCCTGTTGTTTGTGGTTTCTGAAAGGCACACCCAATTGCCCGGATGAAGAAATGAGCAACCGCTCAGACAAGACCTCATTAAAATGATCTTAGATATTCCTCAGTAAAAACATGTGAGCTTGGTTGGTTACATCCTCAGAGTGGTCCAGATGGACCATCAGGCATGTGCACACACACACACACACACACACACACACACACACACACACACACACACACACACTTCAACTAAAATTTTCAAACTGGCTGATTCTCAGCCTTCCAGTTAGGTCCCTATCAAGAATTAATGCAATAGCATGCACACATCATTACTGAAAAGTGGTGGGGGGGAGAGGAAAGAAAAGATTTCTCTGCTGTTTTTTGCCAAGTGTTTCCTATATAACAGTTTTATCACAAGTCTTGACAGCTTCCATAAAAATTCCAGGCATCCCTCCTATCAACAGTCCTCTTTGTACTAAGTTATTAAACATTAAATTTTTATTCGTCATTTGTATTCTGTTATGCAAAATAAGTTCCTTGATAAGATGTGTCTTCTTAATTGGGCCCTTGATGCTTCTTGGATCGCAATTGTCAGATTAGCTGGAAGAAGAGGTACTATCTCCAGCCAGCTAGCTATCAAGAGACCAATAGCTTTGGAACAATGATATTAAGTTAGAGAGGCCAATTGGAGGGCAGAGCCAGGCTCAGGTGAAGGTTTGCATCTGTGCATGTCTTATGCTCAAGCACTTTTCTCCTGGCATCAGCAGGCCTGATGGAAATAGATTTGTTTATTGTTTACAACATACAGCTGCGGGCATGGCTGCCTGGGAGTTGTAGAAAGATTGAAGGAAATTTGTACAGAGACTAAAATATTGAGCTTTGCTCCCGTCAGCAGTCTCTGGAAATCTTATTGTCGAAAACTTTATCTAGTTGTAACCTTCCCTTGGGTGATTTTCATTTGCAGCTGCTCTGTGATGTCTCTTCTTCTGTTCTCCCTTCCTCCTCCCCCCCCCCCAACAATCCCCTCCCACCTCTCTCCCTTCCTTTCCTCCCCTACCTCACTCCCACCCCTCCCATCAAGGCCAGTACTTGGCAGTGTTTGTGTGTGTGTGTGTGGGGGGGGGTAGTTCTTTCTGACAGGGCCACACATAAGGACCTGGTGACAGGTCAGCCATCTTTCCTTTCTCCAAGACACAGGCGCGCATGCGCGCACACACACACACACACACACACACACACACACACACACACACACACACACACACTTCCTGGCTCAAGTCACCTCCCTGCCCCCAATCCCCACCCTGTGTCTGACCAGCTGGATGGACTCTGGGCTCATGTTTCTTTTGCCAGTCCAACAAGAATTGCCCAAGAACCAGAGAGGGATCTAATCACAGAGGAAGGCAGTTGGACAATAAATTAGACCTTCTGTTTGCTCACCTTCTCATGATATTTGTACTCACCACATGATGCTGATGTCAGCCTCTGCACATTTCTCTTTGTCCTCAGATGATATGGTAGGGGAAAAGATAGACATCCAACACACAAAAAAATGAAACAAACAAATTTCTAAAAATTTAAGAAAACAAGGAATCTCAGCTGGGTACTCGTGACTGCAATCCTAGCTGCTCAAGACCCTGAGATCTGAGGACTGTGGTTCAAAGCCAGGTAAGGCAGATAGATATGAAGGACACTTATACCTAATGGACCAGCCAAAAGCCAGAAGTGGAGGTGTGGCTCAAGTGGTAAAGTTCCAGGCTTGTGTGGAAAAGCCAAGTGAGAATTCCCTGAGTTCAAGCCCAAGTACATGTGTGTGTGTGTGTGTACGTACACATGTGTACGTACACACACACACCACCAGACACATACCATACAAAACAGAGATTCTGGGAAGATGACTGTCAGTTGGACTGGGTGGGAATGGACTTTAGTTTTGGTTTCTAAAACTTACCCTGGGGCTCAGAGTTTAGCCTAGTGGCAGTGGTAGAGTGCTTGCCTTGCAGGCACAAAGACCAAGGTTTAATTCCTTGGTACCGCACACATAGCAAAAAGCTGGAAGTGGTGCTGTGGCTCAATTGGTAGCACTCTAGCCTTGAGAAACGCCCCCAAGGACAGTGCTCAGGCCCTGAGCTCAAGCCCAGGACTGGAAAAATATTAGCATGTCTGTGTCCATGCAAGTGTGTTTTGTGCGCATTCGTGTGCTTATGCCAGTATGAGTGTTTGTGTCTGCAAGCATGTATGTATATCTTCATATTTTTCTCTGTGCATATGCCTAAGGTATAGCTGTGTGTGTTTGTATATTTCTCTGTGTGTACATATGTTGCATGTGTGTCCACACACATGCGCCTGCATGTACATCTGTCTCAGTGTGTCAATGTATTTATGTGTCTATGTAAAGATCTGGGTTGTGTTTCTACATATTTGCATATCTCTCTGTGTGTATGTGTGTCTCTGCATGGATGTATGTACATGTCTCGATATTTGTGCATGTCTGCCTAGATGTCTGAATTTGTGTAGGCAATGTGTGCTGTATGCATACCTATTTATATGTCTCTATGTGTATATGGTATATCCCTGTATATTTGTTCTTATCTCTGATTATATGTGTGTATGTCACGTGTCATATATATACTTAAATATTTATGTGTCAAAATATATGTGTATGTGTATGTGTGTATTTGCCTGTGGCGCATATATGCATCTGTGTCTGTATATATGTATCTTTATGGAACCTATGTACGCCTGTATACCTTTGGGTGTCTGTGTTGTCTCTATGTCTGGGAGTCTGTGTGTGTCTCTGTAGGTATGTGTATATACATGTGCTCCTCTGTGCTTACCTGTGTATATGTCTGGCTCTGTAGATATATGTGTATATTTACCTCTGTGCATACACATGTGTATATGCATGTGTCTGTGTATGATTACTCATGTACCTGTGTCTTTGTAGATATATATGTGAATACATACTTGTGTATATGTATCTCTGTACATGTATGTGTAGATGCATATCTTGGGATATGTATGTCTGTAGCTCTGTGCATACATGTATACATGGGTGTCTCGAAGAGAGCAGGAGTTCCAGTGCTGGTGCATGTAAGAGAGACAGAAGAGGCGGAGGAGGGAGGGAAAGGGGGGCAGAAATGAGGAGAGGGAGAGGGAGAAGGAGAGGGAAGACTGGGACAAAGGTTTACTCCACAAGAACATAGCCCCAATGATCTAGTTCCTTCATCTAAGCCCTACCTATGAAAGATTTCACCTTCTCCAAATTATACTATCAAATTATGAATCCATTAAGGGTTAATCCATTGATTAGGTTAAAGTTCTCATGGTCCAATTACATCTCTGTGGAATGATGGGGATTTTATCATTCATTCTATCATTTTATCCATTCTTCCATCATCATTCATCCATCCTCTCATTCATTATCGACCCATCATACATCAATTCTCTTGTCCATCATCTCATCATTATCCATCCATCATCTGCCATCTCATCTATTATTCATATAACAAACAGCCACTAATCATCTTCTAGCCCATCATCCCATCCACTATCCATCCATCATTCATCTATTCTCCCACCCATGATCTATCCATTATCCATCCATTCTCTTGTTCATCATCTCATCATTATCCATCTTCATCTATCATCCCATCCATTATGAATCCATCATCTGCACATCCTTCTCTTGTCCATCATATGATCCATCCTTCCATCCATTGTTCACTGAGAACCTGTTTTCCCCATCTCTTCTCTGAGTACCTTCCCAACGGCATATCCATAGCTAGACTCTCTCCAAACTGTGCCAAGTTGTCCATCAGTGGTATCAGCCTTCTGCTTTGCTGTTTAGGAATCTCAGTGAAAATGACACACCGCACTCACACCAGCTAAAATCCCAAAGCTGATTCTCAATGGCTCTGTTGGGTTTGTCATCCCTCTTGAGCTCATCACAGTGAATGAAAGACAAAATATACTTGAGGGTAGCCTGAAGTGTCTCTCATGTCTACCCTTAGCTCTTCACTACAGAGCTGGTCTTTACACAGGTTGAGAGCAAGGGTGTGTGATTTGAGTCCCTAGGCTTTGAGAGAAAGATCTAGAACTTTGGGGTGTGACCAAAAGGCTTTCATAAGAGGTCCTAGCCTGTCTCACCAGCCAAGCTTCTCCTTAAGCCTAACACTGAATGGTCCTCTGGATCTTTCTCTATGTGTTTAACATGTTATATACCTCCTAAGCCCATAGAGCTGTGTGCTCGGAGTTCTAGTTGTCTGTGAAAACTTTCCCATGTTTGGTTCTTGATGAACAGCGCATGCATGACAAAAGCCTAGTCAATCCTTTGAAGTTCTGATAGTCTGCTCACCCCACCTCTGTTTGCATATAATAGTGATATAAAGTCAGTAAAAGCTGTGTCCAAGGCAAATTTCTGCAGTGTCTGATTTGTCTTTATTTACCAACACTGGTCCTTGAACTCTGGACCTTGGTACTGTCCCTCAACTTTGTCACTCAAGGTTGTCCCTCTAACACTTGAGCCATAGCTCTACTTCTATTCTTTGTTCATTTGTTGGTTACTTGAAGATAAAAGAATATCATGGACTAGCTGCCTGGACTAGCTTTAAATTAATTGGGATCCTCATATCTCAGCCACTTAAGTAGCTAGGATTATAGGCATGAGCTATCAACAGCACACTTTCATCTTGATAGTGAGCATCCAATGTCATGAATGACATAGACTCTGGCTCAGGTAAATAGACAGCTGAGGCCCTACCCACCTGGAACTCGAAGCTTGTGACTCAACTAGAAAGGAACATGAGGGTTCAAGATCCTATAATACCTACAGAATGAAGGTCCCAAATTACTACTGAAGACAAAGAAAGTCCATGATTTGAGTTAGCTTCTGTGCAGGCCTAGCTTCACAGAGGCAAATTCAGAGGACTTGAACCTTCAAATCCTTCTCCACATACACACAGACTCTGAGAAGGATGAGACCCACACTGTCTCCATTCTAAATACATATAGGTTAATGTAAAGATCACTATTTTCTGGTGAACCTTAATTCTCCCAGTATAGAGGACTCTTTGCCGGGTGCATTGAAGAACCACAGCTAGCCACTTGGGGGTCTCGAGTGGGTCTGGGCTTCAGCGCCTGTCTGTGTTTTGACATTTCAGATTTGTAGAGGTCATGTGTGCCGTGGGACTGGCTTGCTAGAACACTGATGATCGGATTCCTGGCAGGCTCAGGCGCAGGAAATTCCGGTTTCAAGATGCCTCATTATCTGCAGGTGTCATAATGGAAAGCTGCACACCGAGCTGTCAATCACTTAGCACCATTTGGAGACGCACCACCAGATGCAAGCTTTCTCTGACTTGTCCCTCTGCTCAAGGAAGGAGGGAAAAATGGTCCAGGCAAGCAGTTCTGTAGTCTCCAGTGAGACAGGACAGATTGGTCACCTGGTAGAACAAGTGGCCCTCCCACGATGGCATCTGTCCCCCAAGAGGAGCTTCAGTGTGGTGTGGCTTTCAAGGTAGAGCCAGCTTCCAGAATACTTACCCAGGTAGAAGACTGTTGGTCAGAGGTCACAATCTTTCCTACCTCTCCCCCATCTTCTAGTTTACCTCCTCCCCACGTGAGGCCTCCCCCAAGTCCTATCCCTCCCCCCTCCCATACCCTACCAGAGGTGACCTGTTAAGCCTTGTATCTGGAATGCCATCCAAAGGCTAAAGCAAATGGTTCTAGGTTTACTTAGTTGCCTTTCTCTCTTCCCTTTTGTATTTGCGAAAAACACAATTTTATGGAATTAAAGGGTAGATAGGGAGCAAGCCATTCTCAGCATAGCTACATGGCCTAAAGCAAGTTATTAACACCTCAAAACCAGAGACATGAGAATAACCCCTAACCAGCCTGCAAAGCCTCTAGGAATGAAGAACCAGGGCAGAAGGTATGGGGGCATAATGGCATCACCATACCCTTTCTACTTGCTTTCCACCTTCCTACACCCTTCCTGATACTCCTGTGTCTGCCTTTTCCTCTGCTCTTTCCCATTTCTCCTTCCCTCCCTCCCTTCCTCCCATCCTTTCTTTGCTCCCTCCCTCTTTCTTTACTCCTACCTAGGAAATGACAGGGACAATTCTCTCTCCATCTCAGCACCTCCCAGCTCCTTCCTGATCACCACCACCCTACCTTAAGAGCCACCAGATCCCAGGAGAAAGCTGCAGAGTCCCTGTCTCACTAGGGACCAAGCGTGAGGGGAGGAGGGGGGCTCCCTGCATTATGAAAACCACTACTGATGTGGAGACCAACTGACACACATTTTACTTTTAAATGCACACATTGATTGATTCTTTCTGACAACATTTTCTTAAAGGCTTTTTTCCCCTCCTAATGAATTTGAGCCCTTGCGAATGGCGAGTGATTGATAGAGCTGCAGACAGACAGCTTCAAGTTTCTGTGAAGATGACAACTCCGGGTTGGTGGCAGCCCTTCTGGGCTCCGGTGAACAGGAAAAAGGGAGGGGGATTTCCAGGTACGACAGCCTTGATTTCCTGTCTTACTTATCCTAATAGTGGCTTTTGATTCCTGTGTCTTAGACAATCATTGCATCTGGAAGATTTGCATGCATGATAGCAAGACGTCAAGGGGAGTTTAAAGCCTCGTGCAGATGGCTCACGCCTGTCATCCCAGCTACTCAGGAAGCTGAGATCTGAAGATTGAGGTTCAAAGCCAGCACAGGCAGGAAAGTTTCTGAGACTCTTATCTCTAAATAACCACCAGAAGTGGAGATGTGGCACCAGTCATGAGTGAAAAAGCTAAAGGACAATCCCCAGGCCCAGGATGGCACAATGAAAAAGCAAACACAGAAACAAAGAGAGGCCTTCACGTTGGAGTGTATAGATTAGGAAGGTTTTAATGTTGGGGTGCATACTTGGAGAACTGTGTGGGCTGTTTTTCCATTAGCCAGACCAGAACTAGTGATTCCGGACATCACCCTGCTATTTAAGTTATTGGCAGACCATCGAATGGAATCATTTGAACAGCACTGGAATTTAAGATTGGTAAATGATACAAGACTAGGCATTCACACACAGTGAGACAAAAGGAGGAGACCCTTAGGAAAAGAACACGAAGGTGTAATGCCTAGGTGTCTCTTATCATACAAATAATATTTATTGAAATAAACTCATGGAAATGGAACAAGAGGTTTTTTTCCCCTTTTTTTTTTGCCAGTCCTGGGCTTGAGTTCAGGGCCTGAGCACTGTCCTTGGACTTTCTCAAGGCTAGAGCTTAACCACTTGAGCCTCAGCACCACTTCTGGTTTTTTTTTTTTTTTCTATGTATATGGTACCGAGGAATCGAACCCAGGTCTTCGTGCATGCTAGGCAAGCACTCAACCACTAGGCCAAACTCCCAGCCCTAGGAATGCATTCTTTACCTGACTTATGTAACTGTAACCCCTCTGTACATCTCCTTTCCAAGAACCATGAGAAACACATTCAAAGAAGATTCATCATAATCAAAGATACTTTACATCCTGTTTAATAATGAGTCCGATCTGGATCTTTTTGTGGCTTAGGCACTTGGGCAAAATGGACTTACACTATTTGACATAGCTCACAATCCAAGTATGAACATCCGTTTCGTGACCCCCTCCCCGCCCCACATATACACAAACATATCTATCTATGTCCAACATTCCAGGATCCTGCCATGTCCTTGTTCTAACCTTGACCAAGAAAATGACCTTTTATGTCTGGGCTAAGCTGTACCTTGGTATGGAAATACTTATGGTATCAAATTTCCCATTAGGATGTGTTAGAGCTCCAGAAAAATATAAAGAGGTAAAAAGCTGTGCACTGCACTCACCCCTGAAATCCTAGCTATTCAGGAAGCTGAGCTTCCCAGTTCAAAACCCGCCCAGGCAGGAAAGTCCATGAGACCCTTGTTGCCAATGAACTGCCAAGAAACAGAAGTGGAGTTGTGTCTCAAAGAAGTAGAGTGAAAGGAGTTCGGGGAACAGTGCCCAGGCCCCTACAACTGACAAAACAAATAAAACGAAATTAAAAAATGAGAGCTCAGTTTGTCATTCTTACAGGAATCTATGGGTGGAAGGCTGGTCTTGACTTTCCTGGCTTGCAAGTACTGAAGAAGCTCTGTGCATGAATGCCTGTCTCCTTCCAGATTTCTAGAATATTCATCCATGGAAGGAAAGCCAGCTCTTTCTTTCCATCTTGGATGGGGAGTGAATTGCTTTGTTTGATTAGATATGATGAGAATATCTCAGGGTGAGATTTGTTTTGTTTTATGTTTATGGCATTTTGATCTGCATTTCATTTGAAGCAATTAAAAAAGAAAGTGATCCACACTCTGCCTTTAGGTTAGCTTGGTTGACTAAATTGATATTATTAATAATTACAATAAATTAAAAGAGAAGTGGATCTCTGACAGGCCTCTACCATGTCCCAAAGCCCCTTTTTTCCCCCTGTCAGTCCTGGAGTTTGAATTCAGGGCCTGAGTGCTGTTTCGGAGCTCTTTTGCTCAAAGCTATTGCTCTACCACTTGGAGTTACAGTTCCACTTCTGGTTTTCTGGTGGTTCATTAGAGATAAGAGGCTCTTGGACTTTCCTGCCCAGGGTGGCTTTGAACTGTGACCCTTAGATCTGAGCCTTCTGAGTAGTTAGGATGACAAGTTATGAGCCACCATTGTGGAACCCAGAGTCTTATTGAAGTTAACTTTACTCTTCTGTTGCCCATTCTGGCAGACTATTGTGGACTCTTGCCATATTATCATGGTTTGTAACAGAGCAAGAAATCAGGTACCAGAGGCTCATGCCTGTATTCCTAGATACTCATATGATTGAGAGCTGAGATCTCGAGTCAAAGCCAGCCTGGGGCAGGAAAGTCTGAGATTTGTCTCCAATTGAGTAACAAAAATCCGGATATGAGCTGTGGTTCAAGTGGTAGTGCACTAGCCTTGAGCAGAAAAAAATAAAGCTAAAGGACAAGACCTCAGTTCTGAGTTCGAGCCCTAAACCTAGCACCAACAACACGTTCTGAAAAATTACAATACAAAGAAGTATATCTCCTATTCTACATTTTGTATTTCCACAGGGGTTCACTCCGAAATGCAACAGAACTAAACCCTAGAGGATACCACAGCCCCACCCACTCCTGCGAAAAATCACAATCCCAAAGACATGTGCAAGAAGAGGACAGATGGGTGAGAAGGCGTTCACCAAAGGACCCTAAAGGAAAGAATCGTTAGAGAGGGTCTCTCAAGGAAAACTCAGTGGAAATTCAGTGTGGGTCATACTCTGTCTCCTAGGCAATACTTCAGAGAGTGACATGGCAGAGCAGTAAATTACAGAATCTTCCAGGAAGGGTGCCAGAGAGCTTGACATTTCACATCCACTCACACACTGCCAGCTGTCACCAGGAGAAACAAAAGGCAAGCACTACCTAGGGTTCCATAGCTAGCCTGTTATTCACACCACACTCCCCCCACCACCCCGGCCAAATTTAGAAGCACCTACCTTCACCTCTGACAGGCTAATGTCCAGAGACATAGGTCCAGATGCAAGTTTGATCAACTATTACGGCACACATGTCGCAGAAATCACACTTTGTGGATATACAAATTGGGCTTCGCATAAAATTGAAAAAGCCGAGAGCGTTGGCCTCAGATTTACATTTTTCCCTGTGAGGGTTCTTATGACTAAAATAAGGCATTGTAGAAAATTCCAATGACAGATACAAGAAGAGTCGGAAAACATCTATCAGTCCACTGCCCCCATTATAATTATCAATTGTGTTATAAATCTTTTGAGGGAGATCTATCATAGAGATAACATAATGTATATATAATTAACACATGTAGAATATAATTTAATATTATGTATAAATATGAGTCTTCTGGTAGAAATACAATGACAGCATTTGTCATAAAAAGAAAAAAAAATGCCAGAGTTTCTGCCCTATGCTGGTGGCTCAGGCCTGTAATCCTAGCTACTCAGAAAGCTGAGCTAGGAGGGTCTCCATTCAAAGGCAATGTGGGCAGAAAACTCTGTGAAATGCCAGTCTCCTACTAACTGCCAAAAAGCTAGAACTAAGCTGTGGCTCAAGTAGTAGGGTGGCAACCTTGAGTGAGAAAAAAAAAAAAACTATCAGACACCTCCCAGGTTCTCAGTTCAAGCCCCAGTTCTGACATGAACACACACACACACACACACAGAATTTCTTTATTCGAGGATGATGTGATACTGTATTAATTGAGCAAACGGTGCTTTAATCTAGCAAGAAATTTTCAACCAATCATTCAATTTCATGTTGATATTTCCTCTTCTAAGTCGCAATTAATGCACTTATAATTTCAACGGATGCTTTGGTTTTGTTCGCAGTTCAATTACAGCTTCTTAGGGAAAAAAAATCATTTCTACACCCACACTGGTGAACTTTTCATTATTTTCTATTGGTATTATTATCTTAAAGTTATTTAGGAAGGGGTCTTAAGTCAAAATGCCAGTTCATGAATGCAGTGCATCTTGGTCAATGTCATCGCTTCCATCCTCTTCCCTCCCCTCCAGTCACCTGCCTCCATGTCTACATATGTACTTTAAATAGTACCATGTTGGTAATGTTGAGTGTGATTCAAACTCTTTGAATATTTATCTGTTTATTCATTTATCTAATTTTTAGTCCAATCCAGGACTGAATTGTATCCTTAAACACCTCAAGGCTGATACTCTACCACTTGAACCTCAGCTACATTTCTGGCTTTTCTTGGTGTTGAACTGGAGATGAGACTCTCATAGGCCTTTCTGCTCAGGCTGGCTTTAAACCATGATCCCCAAATCACAGCTTCACACAGTAAATAGGATTAGAGGTGTGAGTCACCAGCACCTCGCTGATAGCTTATTTGTAAAGAATATCAGTGATTGGGTGCCGGGAGTTTGGCCTAGCGGTAGAGTGCTTGCCTAACATGCATGAAGTCCCAGGTTCGATTCCTCAGTACCACATACATAGGAAAAAACCGTAAGTGATGCTGTGGCTCAAGTGATAGAACTCCAGCCTTGAGAAAGTTCAAGGACAGTGCTTGGGCCCAGGATTGGCAAAAAAAAAAAATATCAGAGAGATTGGTCTCCAAGTCTGACTCGATTGAACTTACCAAATAACATTCTCCCCACCCCCACTCTGAGTTTAGCATAAATTGTTGGATGTGGAAGGTCTAGTTTGGAAAGCCAGTTAGAAACCTGGAGCAAATAGATGTACAATGCCCAAGAAGAAACCTCTTCATGAATTGAATAGCTGGATTTCTCACCAAAAAAAAAAAACCCTGGTCCAGCCCTGACAAGCTGGAATTGCTATCCCCTTTAACTGCCAGGTATGTGGTATCCAATTTCTTAGTCTACTCCATCCTCAACCATACCAGCATCTTGTCACCGACCTTCACATGAACATGGAAGATCTGCATTTTAGTGAGCATTCTCTCTTCTCTGCTGTCCTGATGCCCCTGACTCTCCATAGAGATGAGTTTCTGACAAAGGGAGACCATGCTTCTATTTGGCTCACCAATAGCCAACTGGCAGCTATCTGTACATACTGGCTGTCAGCACTGATGTTTACATCCTGGCTCAAATTCATGACCCCCCCCCCCAAACCGTGTGAACTCTCTCAAGTGGATAATAGAGACCCAGAAAAGAAGAGAATATCCTCAGAACCAGCATTCAGTCTTGAGCCGTGGCTGTCACACAAGAATCACACACTTGGTGTGTGTTATTCTATAGTGTGTCAAAATGCCAGAGGTAAAATGACTGACTGTGAAGAAAGGGTTTACTGTGGACCACAGTTTTGGAGACTCCATTCCATGGTTGGTGGGTCCACTTCTTTGGGGGGCCTCTTGGTCAAACCCATCATAACAAGGTCCTGTATGGGACAATAAGGACCATCTCATGGAAACAAGGAAGCAGAAAAGATGGACAAGGAGAAGCTGAGTCCCAATGTTATCTCCATCTTACACGTTCCAGCCCTTTCCCATCATGCCACAGGTTGGGGTCTAGGCCTTTCACATACGAATGGGCCTTTGTGGGGGATGTGTGGAATTTCAGGTCCAACTACATCGACTTTGGAATAAGTCTTAGCGAGTTCCCTTCATCTCTCAAGTGTTGATTTCACCTTTCTGAGGAATAAGCACCTGCCAGGTAAGTTGTCTCTTTGTATGTGAGTCCATGGCTTGGTTACAATTGGCTCATATTCAAATAAAAGTTCCCCAAAGGCTCCTGTTTACAACACATTTATCTGAAATTTCTGCACTCTGTGTATGCTGGGTGTTGAGCAAGTCTGCCTGCCTCGACTGGCCTTCAAGACTCATTTCCTTCCGGGCACTGAAGTCAGAATGCCAGAGACAGAAAGGTCCCTCAAGGTCACAGGCATTACTGGAGCCCACAAACAACCACACACCCCTGTCTAGCTTGACTAGATGGAAGCAGATAGACACTGGTAATGAACCTGTCATCTAATTTTGCTTATTTATTGTCATGAGAAGCCAGGAAAAGAATGACGACGTTAGTAATTATTAACACTTGTTGAGAACTTACTATCTGCCAAATGCTGTTAGCAGTTGCATATGAAAGCTAAGTGGTAGAAAAGTATCATTATGCCTTTGCAGGCAGGCGCTCAGGACTTGGAGAGAAATAACTTTTGCAAGGTTCCCTTAGCTAATGAGGGACAGATCTGGGGTGTTATATGCAAGCACATGCTTACTGTGCTTTGTTGTGTTTCCTCAATTCAGGGGGAGCCACAGCCCCCCTCCCCAACTCTCCCAAGCCAGCTAATGGTAACGTGGTGAATGGCTTCATTTCCTCCCTCCCTCCCTCCCTCCCCCCTCCCTTCCTTCCTTCCTTCCTTCCTTCCTTCCTTCCTTCCTCCCTCCCTCCCTCCCTCCTCCTTCTTTCTCTTCCTCTTTTCTTTTCTTTGTTTTGTGCTGGTCCTGGGGCTTGAACTCAGGTCCTGGGTGCTGTCCCTGAGCTTTTTTTGTTGTTGTTTTGCCTCAAGGCTAGTACTCTCCCACTTTGAGCCACAATGCCACTTCTGGCTTTTTTTTTGGGGGGGGGATGGTTAATTAGAAATATGAGTTACATGGACTTTCCGGCCCAGGCAGGCTTCAAACTTTGATAAGCCTCCTGAGTAGCTAGGATTATAGATGAGGCCACTGACACCTGAGAACCACTTAGTATCTAACTGTCTCTCTGTCTCTGTCTTTCTGTCTCTGTCTCTGTCTCTGTCTCCCCTCTCTCCCTCTCTCTCTCTCTGCTTTAAAATTAGCTATAAATGGCTGGCATTTAAAAATTAAACTTAATGTCATCAGAAGATGGCCCATCGTCATGTGTAAGCAATTGACATGTGGAGAGACCTATTTAGAGCCAACAAAAAAAAATGGCTTTGCAGGTGGACAGTGGCTCACACCTGTAATCCTAGTTCAGGAACCTGAAATCTGAGGATCAAGGTTCAAAGCCAGCACAGGCAGGAAAGTTCATGACACTCTTATCTCCAGTTAAACACCAAAAAAAGTAAGAAGTCAAACTGTATCTCACATGGCAGAGCACTCACCTTTAGAAAAAGAGCTCAGGGACAGTGCCTAGGGCCTGAGTTCAAGTTCTAGGACAGACAGACAGACAGACACACACACACACACACACACACACACACAATAGTAATAATGACACAGATAAAATACACTATTTAGTGTTAGCTTTGAATAAACTCCACTTATGGATAAGCTCCTTTTAAATTATGGCAAAGAAGTTTTTCTTTGACAAAAGACTTTCTTCTAAAAGGGCAAATAAAATAAGGTTTGCATTCTGGTGCTAGCAATCTTTTCAGAAGGCCTATCCTGAGCCGGAGCTTTTGCTATCTGTCTGCTTATTCTCTGCTTTTCTTGAGGCCTTGTAAGAAGCAGAATCTCCTTGGCTGACCATTGAGGCAAGACTATTATCTGCTAGGTGACTGCATTATAGGAGGCTCTTAAATTGTATTTGGACAAAAAATAATTGAGCACCAGACAGAATAACAAATTTCCTGGTCAAGTTTGCTTCATACGTTTATCATGTTGTATGAACACGATAGAAATATGAATACTTAAATCTTATCTCAGGTGTAGTTTATAACTGCATTAATCATGTACTGTATTATATATTTTTTCCATGTCAGTAAGATTGTGCAGAAAAAGATTCAATTTTCACTGCACAGTCAGAGTGTTTCAGATAAGTAAGAGGCCAGGGTGAAAAGCATTTCAATATGGCTTTCAATTGCAGACCCTAGAAAAGGGAAAGCTAGCATATATCAAGCAATATTAAGTAGGATCCTTTAGGCTCAGGAAAAATAAATCACTAAGTCTCTGCTGAGCCATCATCATGTTTGTTTAAATCAGATAAACACTTACAGACTTTTTACTTATAGGTGATCTACCCAAACTACCCAACAGCCATTGTGGAAGCCTGGGGCTAACCCTTTGCCCCAGTGCCCCAGTGCCTCAGTGGCACTGACTTCTGGTGTCTCTTGGAAGCTTGGGGAGGGAAGACCTCAGTCACCTTTGACCTCATACTGTAGAAGCATTCTTCTGGAGAGGAGTGGAGATGGGAAAATATTGCCTCTCTCCACTCCCTCCATGAGCAGGGTCTTAATGTGAATTCCAGGCTGACCTTGAGTGTTTGATCCTCCTGCCTCAGCCCCCTGAGTTCTGGGGTGACAGGTATATGGGACCCACTGGGCAAACTTTACCTTTTAAATAATTTGTTTCTCGATTGATTGATTTTTGGTGACAGTATTGGGGCTTGAACTCAGGTTCTTGCACTCTTACTAGGCTTTTTTTTTTATTTCACTTAAGGCTGGTGGGGTTCTACCACTTGAATCACAACTCCTCTTCTGCTTTGTGCTTGTTAATTGGTGATAAGGTCTCATGGGTTTGTCTGCTTGGGCAGGTTTTAAACCATGATTCTTAGATCTCAGTCTCCTGAGTAGCTAGGATTACAAGCAGGCATTTGACATGTTTACCTATTTATTTATTTACCATTCATTCATTCATTCATCTAGGTACTGGGGCTTGACGTCAAAGTCTTGCACTCTTGCTTACCTCTTTCCATTCAAGCTGGTGCTCTACCACTTGAGCCAAACCTCCACTTCCAGTTTGGTGCTGGCTAATTAGAGATTATTAGTCTCACAGACTTGTTTACGCGGGCTGGTCTTGAACTTGATCCTCAGACTTCCTTCAGCTTCTTGAGTAGTTGGGTTACAGGCATATGCTAACAAACCTGGCAACTTTGTCCTTTGAATATAAATTGACATCTTCAGATCCTGGCAATGTCTTTCCAAAACCCCTATAAGAGATTTTTAACGGTCCGCATTATTCTTTCCTAGTCTCCCAGCGTAGTGAAGCAGGGGTCATGGACAGAGAAAAACCTTATTTCTGAAAGTTTAAGGAGAGAGGAAAAAAAAATCCCAAACTGCAGGCCATAGAATAGAAAGGTGAGATGCAAAGACACAAATCATTTTCCAGTCACAAAAATTGCCAAAAAAAAAAAAAAATAGCAGCTTGCAGCTGTGCCCATCAGGGACAGAAAACATTAAACACATGTTAAATAACGAATAGGAGACTTAAATATAGCTAAAAATGGACCTTATTCTGAATCAATCATGCAAGCTGCGTCTTAACCATCCTGAGAAATGTAATCGATCATGTGAAATCTGCCAAATTTGTATTTTTTAAAAAAAAATCAATAGTGTGTGCCTCTGCTTTGCAAGTGACAACGTTGGTTGGTTGGTTGGTTGGTTGGTTCAGTTTTCCCCTCGCCCTCGCCCCTCCCCCTCCCGCCCACAGGACTACAGCTGGATTTAAGAAATTTCACTTCAGTTGAAGGCAAGCAAGACATGCATTTGAATAAGTCTCTTTTTTGGGGGGTGGTTAAAAATTATTTAGCATTCACTTTCCACTGCCTTAGCATTTCACATTTCTTTCTTTTTGAACATGTGAAGACGTTGGCTCATTTATTCTGAATCTTTATTTTTTGTGTGTGGAGACAACATAAAATCATTCCTCTCATATTTCCCATCCAATTTTAGCCTTGGAGCTACAGCTAGCTCCGTGGTGGTCAAACACCTCCTTCCTGGTGCATAAGATGGCTACAAGAGGAAGAAAGGAAAAGGGGAGAGGGGGAGGGAGGAAGGAAGGAAGGAAGGAAGGAAGGAAGGAAGGAAGGAAGGAAGGAAGGAAGGAAGGGAGGGAGGCTGTCAAGAAAGAAAGAAAAAGAAAGAAAGAAAAGAAAAGAAAAGAAAAGAAAAGAAAAGAAAAGAAAGCTAGCAAGCAAGCAGGCAGGCAAAAAGGAGGGACATCATCTTTTAAAACAAGAAGACCAAATAAATCTACAGAAAGAAAATTCAGATCAACCCTTCTGGGTCAGAGTTTTGGTTGAGCTTCTGAGTCTTTCTCCATGGATGCCTGCTAATTCTTAGGAGAGAGAGAGAGAGGAGAGAGGAAAGGAGGGAGGGAGGAAGGGGAGAGAGAAAGGAAGAGAGGGAGGGAGGGAGAGGAGAGGAGAGAGAGGGTGGGGAGGTAGCAATTTTTTTTAAACCCATGAGCTTTTTTTTTTCAGTTGTGGGGCTTGAACTCTGGGCCTGGACGTTGTCTCTGAGCTCTTCAGCAAAAGGCTACCTCCCTATCCCTTGAGCCACAGCACCACTTCCCATTTTCTAGTGGTTAATTGGGGATAAGAGTCTCCACGGACTTCAGTGCTGACTTTGAATGGCCACCCTCAGATCTCAGCCTCGTGAGCAGCTAGGATTATGGGAGTGAGCCACTGCACCCAGTTTCCATGAGACGTTTTACCATTTTTAACATCGGTCGCTTGCACGGGGGCAATCTGGTGGCACCATCTTTTACAATCTTCAACCTTGCACTGAAAGGCTATTTGTGAGCAGCAGTGGTCGTGCTTTATGTGTTTTTTGTTTGCCATATTTTGCTTTTTTTACCCTCTGCTTTTATTTTTTCAATTTAATTTTATTTTCAGGGTGATGTGCACAGGGGTCACAGTTATATACGTAAGATAGTGAGTACTTTTCTTGTTGAACCCTCACTCCCATGCTTTCCTCTCACTTTCCTTCCCTGACCCCCCTCCCCACCCCAAGCTGCAGAGTTCATTTCCAACATGCTGTCATGTGTGTGTCACTGGTACATTGCTTCACCCTTTACCCTTTGTCTTTATTTGTTTTTTGTCATTGGCAAACAGTTGCAAGGAGTTTAATGTCTTGTGGAAAGACAATTGTGGGGAGACTGATGTGTGGGGCTCTTCATTCAGTAAAGAAAAGAAGCTGATGAAAATGTTGTCTTCCTCTAGAGTCCTAGCCGATGTTCTCCGTTCTTCTGGAATATTCCAAAGACCCTCCTACACACACACACACACACATACACACACACACACACACACACAATCATGGAACTTTGAGGGCAAAAATATGTGGTGTCTAAAGAGGAGAGACGAGGGGAGGGGTGAAAATCCAGGCAGGAGGGAACTCTAATGGGGAGTCTTTGAGAAGCATGGGGTGTGCACACTTCCAGAAGGGGGGGTCTCCAGACCCCATGGCATCCTCTTCTGCCCCCCACACAGAGCATTTCTGCCGAGCTGTGCTCAGATGGGGGCTCTCCAAAGTCTCTAATGGTCTGATGTACTGAGAAGTCATAAATATGGAACACACTGGCCGCTGTTTTCACTCCTGTACTTCAAGGATGGAGGGGGGCGGGTTTGCAGGCAGTGAGACACACAAGCCACTAGCTGGGAAAGAGAGGAAACATGAGGGAGGGAGGAAGCAAGGACTTCCAATGCAATACAAGGAAAAGGAAGGAGCAGAAAGAAAAAAGAAGGAGGAGAGGAGGGAAGAGAAACAGAAGGGGTGGATAGAGGGGATGGCAGAAAGAAGAAAGAGGGAGGAAAGGAGGAAGGCAGGCAGGAAAGCAGAAAGCCAAGTAATCCAAAAGGAAGACAAGAACGAAAAAAGGAGGGAAGTCAGGGAGGAAGGAAGGGAGGGAGGGAAGGAGAGAAGACTCGTTAAGTGAGAACACGTTTAGCATCTGGTCGCCCCAGAGAATTGATTCCCAGAAGGGAAATTCTCAATGACCACCTCCTTCTGACTGGCAACCGGAAACAGAGGAGAGAGGCTCATCCAGGTGGTGAGATCTCCTTCTTAGGGAAAGTTCTGGTTGATTCCAGCTGTGAAAAATCAATTGGATTTGCCCCCCCCCCAATCCTACCCAGCTATCACGTGTACCCCAAAGGCAAATTGTTTTGAATTTTCTAGTGGGAGATTACGAAGCAGAAACAGAAAAACTCTTATTTGCAATCTAGGTGGTGTACCATAGTACACCTTTGATGGAAGAGAAGGGGAGAGGGGAGGAGAGGAGGGGAGGGGAGGGGAGAGGGGGAGGGGGAAAGTGTCTGCCACAGAATAGCCCAAACAATGCTGAACAGATGAACAAATTCACATCTGAAATATCTTTTTATTAAAACCCCAATGCCGCCCTGCCTTCCTAGTTTTGAATATCAGCAAATACCCTCCCCCCCCCTCTCTCTCTCTCTCTCTCTCCCTTCCTCCCTCCCTCTTAAAGTATATATTCTTTTAATAATGCCTGGGACTTTTGGGTTCAGTCTTTTGCTTTGTGTGCTCCCTCCCCACCCATCTCTTCTTTTCTTTTCTAATATTCCTCTTTTATCTTGCCCAATGTGATTCATTTCTTCAGGATCTCGTTGGGTTTTTAAGTCATCAATTACTCAAACTTTGTGGACCTATCTCTCCTCAGCCATCTGGACCCCATACCTTATTTTCAAGCATGTTCCAAATAATGACAACCTTCTTCTTGCAATTAATTTATGGGCTGTGGGGACCATTTATCATTTGTTATCATGCACTTGCATTTGATCTCTCCTATCTTTCTTCTGCATCTGCAACCGTGCTATATAAATCTTCCCCTCTTCTATTGTCATGGTAGTCAAGATATATAGGTATAATTCCCTATTAGTTCCACAAAACTGACCTTAATTTCTAAAAATGGTATCAGATGTGAATAAAGTTTGGTAAGATGATTTGTTTTGATTTACTTTGTACCACTTATCTTGGAGCTTCCTTCTCACTTTTTTTTTAAAATCTAATTTAGACAGTCCAGTCTTGCAAGAGCTGGGGTACGATTTATCCATTCCCTATTCTGCTGAAGCTTTTCCTCCACACAGATAAGGCTGGAAAGATTTTGGAGGGTAATATGATGGCTGGCGCATGAAGCCACTTAAGGCTGGTGTATGTTGTTTTCAGATTTATTCAAGCTGACCACCAAATATCCTGGTTTGTTTTTTTACTATGAGTATTTTTGAAGATTATGACTCTTGTCAACTCATTAGGTGTTGCATGCGAGATTTATATAACCAAATTAAACCAAATTAAAATATCCTTGTCTTGTTATTGCTCTGTCAACAAATCGGAATGATGGCTGCGTGTGGGTGGCTCTCACCTGTCCTGGCGACTCAGGAGACTGAGATGTGAGGATCTTGGTTCAAAGCCAGCCGAGGCAGACAAGTCTATGAGACGCTTATATCTAATTAACCACCAAGAAAGACAGAAATGCAACTATAGCTCACGTGGAAGAGCACGAGCCTTGAGCAAAAGAGCTCATAAACAGTGCCCGGGCTCTGAGTTCAAATCCCAATGTGTGCGCGTGCGCACACGCGTGCACACACATACACACGCACAAGAATACTAGAAAGATGGAAGTCCTTATCCATCAGTAGATTGTGGAGTTCTTTAAGGGTTTGAGGTTTACAGAATAGAATTAGTGTGTATGTGTGTGTGTGTGTGTGTTGTTTTACATAAACAGACTTCCATCCAAATGAAGCAATGCTAATTAAGTAATACACACACACACACACACACACACACACACACACACACACACACACACACCCCAGGCCCAAATGCTTATTAACACTTTTCGGGATCCCGGATTGTAGAGAATGTGCAGTTTGTAGTGAAGTCATTTTGAGACGGGAAACACCTTTATTGGGATAATGGAGACATGGCCCATTCCTTGGTGAGGTGTGTGGGGGGAGGGGGGAGGGAGTTCCCCTCTTCCTCTTTGGGAGGCAGTCTACCTGCTCATGGCCTGCCCACATCTGGGAGCAGCTGGCTCCAGGGTAGCCCCACAGCCATGAGAAATACATCTACAGAGTCACACAAAATGAACTCTGGGTGATTGGCAAGTTCAATCCATTGGATTTTGCCTCTTTTTTTTTTTTTTCCTTTTGTCTATTTTCTCTGTTGCAGTTTTCGTTTGTCTTGAAGTTACCTATCAGCATGAAGACTTCTAGAAAGGTCTGTACCAAGCAGAAGACGATATCCTGGATTCCAGGGAGCCATGAGCCAGGAAGAGGAGCTGGTGACTTCACTGTGGGCCTCCGATTCAAATGGAGGAGGAGGAGGAGTCATAAAACAGGGCAGCATTCTATAAAACTCTGCATTTCCTAAGACAAATATTGCTCTATGCATTCCCGTCCCTGGCACTATGTTAACTGTAGAAAGAAATGAAAACAGTTTTACTGACCCCCTGGGACCTATAAAGGCTATTTCTGAGTCTGAATCTTGCTGTTTAATTTAATCATTTATTATATTAATATTCAAATGGGCTGCATCTTATTAGCAACTGCAAAGACGAGAGTAGGCCTGAAATAAATATCTAATTATGCTTTTGAAGAGAGGGGTTCTACAGACTTGGGTATGTGTGGTGTGCTAAGAGAAGAGTTCATTTGCAGGTTTTATTTTATTTTTTTTTCTGCAGAAATCAGCAATTTGAGGCATACACACACACACACTCTCACTTTCTCTCTCGCTCTTTTTTTTTTCCACTCGCTCTGTTTAAGGAAATAAAAACAAAGATTGAGTATTTCCTAAGAGATTTAAGCAGCAAGTCACCATTCTATCCCTGTGGTCTTGGAATGTTGGGGCTTGTAGTTTGAGAGAGAGAGAGAGAGAGAGAGAGAGAGAGAGAGAGAGAGAGAGAGAGAGAGAGAGAGAGAGAGAGAGAGAGAGAGAGAGACAGACACAGAGACAGACAGACAGACAGACAGACACAGAGACACCGAGAGACAAAGAAAGAACACTTTTGATGACTAGCCTGCCCATTTCAATGACCCCATATTCCTATTGAAAGAGGGGTGTGGAAGAAAGGATATCCTTTTGGAAATGTATTTCTTTGAGCTTAACATGCTTTTTTTTTTAACGTGAAGATTCCATTATTTTTCTATCTGCATCGCAGGCCCTTCCCTTCTCCACATCATCTATGCCCTTCCTGCTCCTCTCTTCTCCTCCCTTTCTGTCTCCTCTCCCTTTCCCCATCCTCCTCTCTCCTCCCCTCCTCACTCCTCTTCTCTTCTCCTTTTTTCTCCTCCCCTTCTTCCCTGTCTTTCCCCTAATCTCCCTGTCAGACTCTCCAGTCTCCTCTGTCATGCTCTCTCCCTCTTCTCCTCACCCTCTCCCTTGCTTCTTTCCTCCTCTTTCTCTTTCTCCTTCTTCCTCTATCTCCCACCCTCTTTGCCCTTCCTACTCTCTTTTCTCCGTCTGTTTCTGTGGTTCTCTGTCGCTTTCTGTCCCTCCCCTCCTCTCTTCTCTCCCCTTTCCTTCTCTTCCTTCTCCTTCCTCCTCTCTTTCTCCCTCTCTCTCTCTCCCTTCGTCTGGCCCTCTGTCTCTCTTTCTGTTGCTCCCTTCCCTCTCTCCTTCTCCCTCTCCCTCTCTCCTCTCTGTCCCTCTCAATTCTCAGTGCAAAATCAAAATCTTATGTAGGTCATCAATTTTTTTAAAAAAAATTAACATCTATCTCCAGACAATGGACTCTAGCAACCTGCAGCCACCTCTCTATTCTGTTGGGAGAAGGGTGATTCACAGAGGCTGTGGCCTCTGCCTTCCTGGCCAGGAAGGCTGCAAGATGCCGAGTGGGTGCCTGAGAGCCTGGAGCCCCGGCAGGATGCATGCGGAGTCCATTTTCCTAATGTAGAACATTAGCCTCATGAGGATGTATTATGCTGCTGGCGTAATATACACAAATGGCGATGATAAATTCTCAACTAAATGTATACACTGCACTGGAGAAATTAGTGGTAAGTGCAGAAGTTACAGTCTGAGAAACTGAGAATTACACATTACTATCTTTCTAAACTAACTGCCACGGGCTTTGTAATCACTCTTTTTTTATTATTATTATTTTCTGAAATTACCAAAATGGTATGTGTACTAATACCTAATTATCTGCTTCGTGGTATTTATTTATTTATATATTTTTTTGTTTTTTTGTTTTTTTGTTTTTTTTTTCCCAGATGAATGGGAGAGCCAAAGGTTAAAGAGCTGTGTGAGTGGCCCAGAGAGAGACTTCTACATGCATAGTTCTGCCGATAGCGGCTGTTTCCCCCTCACCGACTGCCATTTAACCTTTAAATTGACCTAGAATCAGTTTATTTCCTTTCTCTTCACATGAGTAGCTGTCCCAGGAGATGGGACCCGCTTTTTTTTTCTCCCCCCGCACGCCCCCCCCCCGTGGATAATTACATTGTGGCTGATATCAGCTTTCAACTGCACACTTCTCTGTGTCATTTCTTGTTGGGTTGATGTGGCTTCTTCATCAACCCTGCTGGATTATTTTCTTGCATTTTTTTTTGGGTGCCAGTTTGGGCCTTGAACTCAGGACCTGGATGGTGTCCTGAGTTTTTGTACCTAAGGCTCGTGCTCTATCACTTGGAACCAGTGCACCATTTCTGGCTATTTTTGCTGGTTCCTTGGAGATAAGAGTCTCAAAGACCTTCCTTTCCTGGGCTGACTTTGAACCACAGTCCTCACATCTCAGCCTCCTGACCAGCTAGGGTGACAGGTGTGAGTCACCCAAGCCAGGCTCTTGCTTCTTTTTATTTTCATTCATCGCTCTTTTGATCACCCTTTCCTGCAAGACTTTGCTGGGTATCAACACTCTAAAGCACTCAGAGATACTTTGTGTCATCTTGTGGGGATTTCCCACCCCCCCAATAGATGTCACATTCTACTATATCATTTCCACAGTTGAATGTTTATTTTTCTCTCATTTCATTTCAATAAATATTATTTGCTATGATCAGAGGCACAGAGGCATTGTGCCTTTCTGTTCCTCTCCTAAGATTGTCCTCTTTTGGTCTCACGGTATGTGAATGCCTAGAGTCCCTGTCTAATTTATCATGTCCCACGGGATTTTAGCCTGAGTTTGAATTGTGTGTGTTTGTAACAACAATCAGCTGCCGAAGTCCTCCGCTGAGTCTGTTGATGATAGAGGACAACCTGGAGGAAGTGACCTGCTCCTATATGAGGTTCATACATCACCTCATAGCCCCACCATGGGATGCCCTGGCTCATGTCATCACTGGCATCTCCCAAATGGCCCCGAGGTCCAATAGTAGGTCTCTCAACAAGCACATCCAGTGGCCAGCCCAAGGCAAGGCCTCCCCTGTAGGAATGTAAACACCAGTCAGGTGTGCATGTCCCATGGAAGGAGACAAAGTCTGATAAGAGCGCATCGAGCACACCCAGGACAGGGGAACTGGAGTCACACGTAGAGAAGGGATTACTATGGGCCTGTCTCGATGACTACAGGCCAACATTACCTGTATTTATTACCTGCACCCAACCAGGCCCAAGATGCATTGGGAGCTGGAGCGCCTCTTAGTGGTGAGTCTCTGAAGCCCAGGTGAACTGTGGCTTATCTCAGATCCACCCAGCCAGTTCTGGATTCTGTATCTGAGTCCCTTGTTCAATTTCAGTCTCTAGAATTATCCAGAATTTTCTGGAAGCTTATTTTCCCATACTTGCCTCCAGATTCCTGGAAGCAAATACTTCCAAGAAAGCGACCAGAACTGTGGGATGGTTTCACAACTTAACAATGTAGGACCTGTGGAGAATATGAAGGTTCTGATGTTTGAGAGTTATACCAAAAAGAGGTTCTTCTGAACCTGGGGTTCAGGGTGGCGACACTGGCTACACATTCTTACAGCCACCTGGAGAGGACCAAGGCCTACCCTCAGTGAGTCTGCCACAACCAGAACACATCTGCATACAGTAGGCAGTCAATACATGCTTTAAAAAAAGGTGAATAGGGCCAGGAGTTTGGCCTAGTGGTAGAGTGCTTGCCTAGCATGCATGAAGACCCAGGTTAGATTCCTCGGTACCACATACGTAGAAAAACCTGGAAGTGGTGCTGAGGCTCAGGTGGTAGAGCTCTAGCCTTGAGAAAATCCAAGGACAGTGCTCAGGCCCTGAGTTCAAGACCAGGACTGGCAAAAAAAAAAAAAAGGTGAATATTGCAAGCTCTGGGTGCTGGTGGCTCACACTTGTACTCCTAGCTACTCGGGAGGCTGAGATCTGAGGATCACAGATTGAAGCCAGCTTGGACAGGAAATATCCTTGAGAACCTTTACCTTCAATTAACTAGCAAAACACCACAAGTACTCAAGTAGTAGAGTGACAACCTAAGAGATTAGTACCCAGGCCCTAAGTTCAAGCCCCAGTTCTGGCACTACAAAAGAAAGAAAGGAAGGAAGGAAGAAGCAAAGAAGGAAGGAAGGAAGGAAGGAAGGAAGGAAGGAAGGAAGGAAGGAAGGAAGGAAAAAAAGAAGGAAGGAAGGAAAAAAAGAAGGAAGGTAGGTAGAATGTTTGCGGCATCTTTTCCCCTTGTCAGAAGAGACCAGACAGAAAGGCTCTGACTTAGGGGATAAATTCAAGAGACTGAATGAATGGTCACCATTATATCTTCCTGTGTAGTCTGCTTGCTTTCTAGTAAATACTCATTGAATACATGAATGAATGAATGAAAAATGAATGCATAAGGGAAGTTCTGTACCAAGAAATATTAATGAAATAGTAAATGAATTAATGAAGAGGGTAGCTCCAACCTAAGAGGTAGATTTTAACAGGGGGCATTGCAGGCTAAGGCATGTGGGAGAGAGATGGCACGTGAGGGCCACAGAAGGGTCACAGACCGAACACTGCTGGCTGGAACATAGGGTGTGCACTTTCATGCTATTTCCAGCCTTGCCTTTCCTCTCTGGCTTGAGCTTCTCTTGGAGCTTGTCCTCCTTAGCATCCTGACAGTTAGCTAAGTCCCGAGCGAGGGGAAGGCCTGGGTATTCGTTCCTAAGAATCCTGCAGAAGGCTTTTCCCTAGACACAGCATGAGTGGACTCTGTGCACCTTTAAACTTCCAGAAGCAGCCGTGAGCTGGGCACTGGTTGGGAGAATGTTTTAGAGACTCCAGGATGAAGCAGGAGTGTGTGAGGATCTTGGTGTCCAGAGAAGTGAAACAAAAATCCAGAGCTGAGAGAACTCCGTGGACAAGTTTAATCATATTCTAGACACTCATCAGGAGCTAGGAAGACTGTGTCTGTTCTGAACGGAGGTCCTCCATGAATGACAGAAAACAGGCCTCTGAATCTGACAGGCAGATCCTCCATGCTGGTTTGCAAAAAAAAAAAAAAATGTTTCTTGAAAAGGAATTCTAATTGTGCTTGAAGTCATCCTAAGATTAGAGGATAAGAGTGTAGCTCTGATTTATTCGTGTGTGTGTGTGTGTGTGTGTGTGTGTGTGTGTGTGTGTGTGTGTGATCTGACTGGGGATTTGATCTCAGGGCATGAACACTGTTGCTTAGCTTTTTATTTTCTCAAGGTTAGCACTGCACCACTTAGGAAGCCACAGTTCTTTTGACTTTCTGTTGGAGATAAGAGTCTCACTGCCTTTCCTCCCTGGGTTGGTTTTGAAATATGATCCTCAGATCTCAGCCTCCTGAGTAGCAAGGATTAGAACTAGCTCTGATTTCTTCTTGGATTTGCCTTTTAAAATTCAAAGGAGGTGGGCACTGGTAACTCATACCTGTGATCCTAGCTATTCAGAAGACTGAGGAGCTGAGTGAGGATTGTGGTTCAAAGCCAGCCCAAGAAAGACAGGCTGGGACACTATTTTCTCTAATTAGCCACTTAACAATGAACAAACAAACAAAAGTGATGCTGTGGCTCAGAATGATAGAGCACTAGCCTTGAGTATAAAAGCTCAAGGATGGTGGCAGGCCCTGTGTTCAAGCCCCACAACTGACACAAAGACGAGAAAGAAACCTCCAAGAATGCAGTCCCATGGACTGGAAGTGACTTGGCCACTCTGGAACTGTCTTCTGCCCCCACGATGGTTCCCTCTGTGGTCTAGCCTGGGGGTACACCCTGAGCCAGCATGTAAGCCTCGGTGGAATTTTAAACAGCAGTAAGACTGTGGATGCCAGAAGCAAAGACAAAACCTGTCACCATTGACTTCACGTTTTCTTCCTGGTTTTTTCGGAGAACTTGAACTCCCAGACAACACTTGCTGCTCCAGTTCAGTATAGGATCCTCATTCATTCATCCACTCATTCACTCAGTCATTCATCCATCAGCCCATCTGTCTACCCATCTATTCATCCATCCACCCATGTATCCATGTATCAATCCATCCATCCATCCATCCATCCATCCATCCATCCATCCATTCATTCATCCATTCATTCATTCATCTTTCATGGCAGTGAGGTTTTCCAATGAAGTTGATTCTGTGGACAAGACATTATGGGAATTTCAACAAAATTCACACTGTGACCTGGCCACCAAGGGGCAGTCAATCTCTAATTAGGCTGGGGAATGAATGTTGCCCCACGTGCAACATCTAGGTAGAGAGTAGTAAGACCTTAAAGGGTTAATCAGAGACAGCTGAAGAGGTTCAAAAGGCCCCTCTAAGATGGGCTTAGAAGCCTGGGACCCCCTCCCAGCTTAGGGAATATTGGGGGCCTTGTGGTAAAAGGATTTGCCAAAAGAGTCCATCTGCCTTTACCTACAGGAAGGAATTCCTCTACCAGAGTGAAACCCAATTACTTAAGGAAATATTAGTAACATTGGATTGATGGTGAGGCAGGAAGATATGGATGGAGCCTCAGACAGCAGGGGAGGGCTGTGGAATGGTGGGGGAAGAAAATGTTTCCAGACCCAATGACCCTTTCAAGGCATCAGAAATTAGCTCCAATCTCTAACGGCTTCTGCAGCTGGATTCTTTACATGGGGTTCATTCTTACAGCCAGCCTTCTTCCCCCCTCCACCCCGTTCCCCGCCTCCCTTCTTTCTCCTTAAGACTAGATTAGATTCTGGGGGCTAGGGGGGGGTGATTTATGCAGATAAGTGTGTTCGGGCAACAGTGGTTAACTCAGTTAATATTCATTTCCATTGCCCTTAGTGAAATCATTGAGAGAGCCATGTAAGGGGTTTAACTATACCACACAAGAACACACACATATGCGCGCACACACACACACACACACACACACAACTCCCAGTTTCACCAATGCCTTGCAGCAGGCCCTGGGAAGTTGTGTATATGTCTCTCTCATTATTTGGACGTGCTTTCTGAATGTTGTGATCAAGAATTCAAGACACGTGATTCATCACGAAGACATTTGCTCGGCAGACATGTGAGGAACTGTCTGCCTCTTCAATCTCACTGACAGGGCAAAAAATGCTGATTTATAGTAAATCATTAAAATCTGCTTATTATGGCACGGCTTGGGTTTTTTTTTTCCTTCTTCCTCCCTCCCTTACTTCAAGCCCTCAACTTGATCTGCATCGTGTCTTTTACAATTTTATACTACAGCAAGCAGTTATTTAAACAAGAGAAGAACGATCCTTAGTCTTTATTAGGGCATATGAAAGGATATTTTTTTGTGTGAAGAAAGACTAATTAAGAATGCAGACGCTTCTCTTGCTCGCTTTAGGAGAAGGTGGGGGGAGTGCAGGGGGGAAAATAAAGATTTAAAACATTTTAAGCGGAACAAAGCATTACTGTAACTGAAACGATGCTTAGCATTGATGATTTGGGACATATTTTAAATAGTCATAAAATATCATTTTACGTGTTGCAGGGAGGGGGGAATCAAAGGAAGGACAGGGAAGATTGGGGGCTGGTTGTATCAGAGTTTGGAGTGAGAAAATCCATGTGGTCTTTAATGTAAATGAAAAGTGGTGGGAGGATAACTCTCTTTTGATGTCTGATTTCACTATTGTGCCAAAGGTTTACCTTCCTTAAAAAAAAAAATCATTGGGAAAGTTTTGTGCTTTAAACATTTCTATTTAAATTTAAGAGATTTAAGATTTGGTGGCGATATAACAGAGGAATTTCTCACATGCCAGGTAAACAAAGAAATAACACAAAGACGTTTGTATTTTGTATGTGTTACTTACAGAAAAAAAAAATCAAGCCTGGAGACAAAAATCCTGGCCACTGAATTACAAAGAATAAACTGACTCAAAATTAATCCATATAGATTTGTCTCCTTAATAAGACTAATTCCAGAGAACAAAGCAGGGCATAATGCATTTTAAATTAAGTTGGAAAATGCATAATTTATATTTGTTTTATTTCTTCATATTTTAACTCAGGTACGTTCCAGAATGCTTAAGAGTTAGAGAAGCGTATGTTTCTGTCCACAGTTCTTTTACATTTTTTTCCAAAAAAAAGAAAGAAAATCAGAAAGAATTCATATTTCTCTTTTAGCTGAGGATCAGACAGAGAGAAAAACAGAACGAAGAGGGAGAAAATGAGTGTGTTTGGTTGAACTTAGTTGTAAAGACTTCTTGTTTCTAACGCCACATACAGACAGAAGAAAAAATTGTTCATCTGAATAAAAATCACACTGGTGGTTCATGCCTGTCATTCTAGCTGCTCAAGAGACTGAGATCTAAGGACAGAAGTTCAAAGCCATCCTAGGGAAGAAAGTCTATGTGACTCTTATCTCCAATGAAGCACCAGAAAACTGGAAGCAGAGCTGTGGCTCAGGTAGTAGAGTGCTACCCTTACCAAAAGAAGCTCAAAGACAACACCCAGGCCATGAGTTCAGATCTCATGACCAGTGCAGACACGCGCGTGCACACCCACCCACCCACACACACACCCCCCCACACACACACACACAGAGTAATAAATGCCTTAGCTCTTTGGATAGACTTTTAATAAAAATTACATGTCAAGACCAATGGTAGGTGAAGACAGAAGACAGCGGTAGAGCTCTTGTCTGGCAAGTACAAGGTCTTCAGTTCAAGACCCACTATCGGCCAACCCATCAAATGGTTACTAGAGGAATGGGTGTGCCTGACTTATTTTTCCCTCTTCCTTCCGCCTTGCTGCTGACTTCAAGTTCTCCTCCTGGCATCAAAGGGGCCACAAACAATTCCAGTTCAGGCTTGTATGTCTCTGAGACTGAACAGCGATCCAGCTGGATCTGAGGTTTATTCCACCTGTCCCCAGCTCACCCCACAGCACTGAAAAGGACCAGCAGGCTCCTTGCAAAGTAGGGCATGAATTACTAACTTGCCCATGACCTTTACCAAGGTCAAACCGTCATTCTGCTCTTTAAGGGAGATGGGCTTTTTGGAATTTTAGTTCTGATTCTTTTCTTTTGTCTTTCCTTGGTCACTGGTTTTATCTGCATCCAGAGAATGTTTTAGGACACAGATCAAGTGTGAATATGGTTTGTTCTCAGTCCCCAGAACCCACACACAGGTATTGAATTCTCAAGCCCAGATGTTGATGCCATTAAGATGGCGGGAACTACAAACCAGTCTAGTGACTTACACCTGTCACCCTGGCTACTCAGGAGGCTGAGTTCTGAGGATCATGGTTCAAAGTCATCCTAGCAAGACAAATGATTAAAGTTAGCCTGGGCAGATATATTCAAGAGGCTCTCAATGGTAGTTAACCAGTAAAAAACGCAAGTGGAGGTGTGGACCAAGTGGTAGAGTACCATTTTTGAAAGCAAAAGCTCAGGGACAGTGCCTATGCTTTGAGTTCAAGCCTTACAGCACACACACACACACACACACACACACACACACACACACACACACACACACACGTGTGTGCATGGGCGTGCATCTAATGTAAGTAAGGGTTTAAAGTTGGAAAGTATTTGATGATTAGATCAGGACACCTGGTGTGCTTGCACCAGGTCTACCCTAATAAATACTGGTGGTTTTATAAGATCAGAAAGACACGCGGATCAATACATCTGAACTCCCTGTGTGTTTCTGCTCTGTGCAACCACAGGACTCTGCTGGCAGGAAAATCCACATGAAACCCTGTCCAGGACAAGGTGCCAAAGGAAAACTCTTGTCCTGGTAAAGTATTTTACCCTGTTCCTTCCGTACAGTCCTGGCAAAGCTGAAGTGAAGGCCCTGACTTCTAACCTGAGGAGGCTGTCTCTGCCTTGCTATAGGAAGATTTGAGGAGATGCTACTTAAAATAGGATGTTCCAGCTGGTGAGGTTTGGAGCTCTGGTAAACAAGAATGAATGATAAACTGGATGCATTTTTATGTAGGCTGAAACTTGAGCACTGATTGATTGATTGCTTTGGATTAAGTCCTGGTTTTCTGTTGTTATTTTTTTTTCTCCTTTTTATTTTGGTGATCCATGCCAGCACTTTCTGGGCATGCTAAAGTTGACATAGAGCCACCAGTTTTTGATGGGTCACACACTTGCTCAGCTCCCTCTGACTCCCTCCTGGTTCCCTGCTCTTTCAGGGCTTCTTTCCCCGACCTCACCCTTTTTTCAATAAGACAGGTGATTGATAAGTCCAGGAAAGACCACATCATTCCACTGGTGATCGAGCACACATGGGGGCCAGCCTTCCTCACAGAGCCTGGGCTGGGATGGGGGGCTATGACTGGTGGCCTTGCCTTGTTTAGGTTCTATCCTTTGGATCCCTGTTTTGTGTCCTCTGACTGCCACCCTCCCATGTGTGGTGATCCAGAACAGACCATACCAGTCTGAGTCCTGGTGGGAGAGGGCAGAAGATAGGTGCTTGCATAGGCACAGGGGTTTCTGAAGTCCCATGGGTCACAAGAGTGCCATCCAGACACTGAACTCTACCCAGCTCTCTGTACATACCATCTCTCCATCTATCTACCTGCCTGTGTGTCTGTCTATCCATCCATGAAACTGTGCTATCATTTGTGTATTTCTATCTTCTATATATCTCTCACTTTTTCTGTATATTTGTATGTATGTATCTATATATCATTTATGAATTTCTATCCATCTGTCTGTCCATCTGTCTGTCTGTCCATCTCTCTCTCTACTCATTTATCTGTCTATCTGTCTGCCTGTTTGTCTATCCATCCACACAGCCACCCATCCATCTATTTGTTGGTCCATCAACTTTATCTATCATTTTATCTATCATCTTTCTATCTATCTATCTATCTATCTATCTATCTATCTATCTATCCATCTATCTATCTATCTCTATCTCTTTATCTAATCTATATATCATTTTATCTATCTATCCATCCATCCATCTTTCCACTCATCTATCTGTCTGTCTATCCATCCACACATCCACCCATCTGTCTGCCCACCCATACTATCTATCATTTTATCTATCTATCTATCTATCTATCTATCTATCTATCTATCTATCTATCTATCCATCCATCCATCATCTATGCCACTACTAGGACTTGAATTCAGGGCCTGGCGGGAGTTTTTCTCTCCTGGCTGGTGCTCTACTACTTGAGACACAGCTCTTACTTCCTTCTTACTTACACCGGTCTTACATACTTTCTTCTTATAGACATTTTCACCCCCCCCCCAAGCTGGCTTCATATCTCAAACCTTAGATCTTGAAACACTGAATAACTTGGGAAATTAATAAACAAATCCACCTATACCAAAGATAAAGTAAAAAAAAATTGTGAAATTTTAAAGACCTTAATCGGAGCATGGGATTTGCTTTCTTGCCATGGAAGAAAGGAAAAGGTAAAGTAGGAGTTTTTGTCTACAAAATTAAGACAAAATGCAAACTTCCTATACATAAAAATGTTCTTGAATAAATTTAAAGCAAACAGAACTTGAAAAATATAGATTCATCTTTTACGACAAAAGGAAGCCAGTAACCTTTCTAACATTTTAACACTTCAATATGTACCAGAAATTTTCTTCTTGGCAATTTTTATCCTAGTGAAAAGTTCAGAAACAATTAAGACAGGGGGAAGTGAATAAATTATGACTCATCTATACTAGAAAACATGTTTTTCAAGAAAGATTTATTGGCACAGGAAAACAAAAATCTTAAGTGAAATAAAACAGGATCTAAATTTTAGTCAACGTGAACTAATGCATTTCTATTTCTATCTTTGTATCTAGCTATTTCTTTCTCTTTGCGTATATACATATATACACATGCACACGGAAAAATCTGAAAAAAATCACTATATTAACAGGGAGTGACATTATGGATGGTACAAGATAGTGTTTTCCAAATTCCTTTCAAGGGAATTAGTATACAGTATCTGAGTGGTGTTTTCTTTTAATTTATTTTTGTTCTTGTAACCAATTATCAATTAAAAAATCCAATGGATTAAACTGTACTCATGTATTGATTTATGGTTCTGTAGGGTTTATTGGAGCCAGACAGAGACTTCAGGTCTCCTCAAGCCTACATTGAGCCTGCCGAGCACTGCCACTCGATTGGTGATGTCTTGGGGGCCCAATTCTACTACCTCCTGCTTTATTTGTATTTTTTTTTAAGCAGTCCTGGGGCTTGTACTCAGGGCCTGGGTACTGTCCTTGGACAATTTATGCTCAAGACTGGTGCTCTGTCACCTGAGCCACAGCACTGCTTCTGGCTTTTTCTATGTATGTGGTACCAAGGAATTGAACCCGGTCTTCGTGCATGCTAGGCAAGCACTCTACCACGAGGCCATGCTCCCGGCCCTATTTTGTATTTTTTTTTTTGCCAGTCCTGGGCTTGAGCTCAGGGCCTGAGCACTGTCCTTGGACTTTCTCAAGGCTAGAGCTCTACCACTTGAGCTTCAGCACCACTTCTGGCTTTTTTTTTTGTATGTATGTGGTACCAAGGACTCGAACCCGGGTCTTCATGCACTTTAACCACTAGGCCAAACTCCCGGCCCTTGTATTTTTTTTTAACTGAAATTGACTCCCAGAAATGCACTGAAGCTGCCTCCACTTAAAAAAAATAAATCAAAGTATAATTCTACTCCAGCCCAAACCAGACACCAGGGGCTCACACCTGTAATCCTATCTACTTGGGCAGCTGATCTGAGAATTATGGTTGGAAGGCAGCGTGGCCAAGCAAATCGGTGAGTCCCTGATCACCAATGAACCACCAAAAGGCCAGAAGTAGAGCTGTGGTTCCACTGGTGGAGTACCAGCCTTAAGTAAAGAAGCCAAAGGACAGTGCCCAGAACTAGAGGAAAGAAAAAAGTATCAGAGTCAAGCAATTGTCTGAAATCATTACATTAGATAATAGCCAGTGGCCCTTGAACTTGTGTAATAGCAGTGAGAATGAGGAGAGTCACTTTAATACTTCATCATCATCTCCAGGCATCTGGTCAATCTCTCTCTCTCTCTCTCTCTCTCTCTCTCTCTCTCTCTCTCTCTCTCTCTCTCTCTCTCTCTCTCTCTCTCTCTCTCTGTCTCTCCCTCTCCTCCTTTCTCTTTCCCCACTAAATCAAGCCTATTAAAATGTACACACATCCAACATAATTTATTCATAACATATGTAAGAGTTCATTTGCAGTTACTTGGTTGGCAAAGAATGTGACATTGTGGATACATTGAAATATTTATTGATTTCCGTTTTGTAGAGTGTGCAGGTTATGGGCCTACTTGTCCTTTAATCTGTGCTTTACGGTTATTCTGTTGTGTTGATCTCAGTGGCTGATGTCTCCAGGATCACCTGTCAGTCCTGGGCGGGGGTGGGGTGGAGGAGGGGCCAGGTGGGAAAGGAGGAGAAAATGAGCAGGCTTTGTCCTCTCCCTTTACCCACTAACCTGCTGATCTGTCACCTCACCTGAGCATTGTGGGTGAGGTAGGACACATCTTCTTAACTACAAAGGTCTTCTCCATTCACCCATCCACTCACTTCTGTACATCCACTTATCTATCTACTTGTCACTTGCTTCCTCTAACTATCCATCCAACTACCCATTTTCCATTTGTCCATCTAGTCATTTATTCCTCTGTGCTTCCATGCATTCATATATCTTCCTACTGTGTCATTTGCATCTTCATTCTAGCTATATTTCATGTACCCACCTATCCTTCTATTTATCCATCCATCCATTCACCCATTTATCCATCCATCCTTCTAACCATTTATCCATCCATCAGTCATCCACGTAGCCACCCATTCATTCACTCTTCATCCATTCATGTATCCATTATCCATCCATCCATCCATCCATCCATCCATCCATCCATCCATCCATCCAAGCATCTATATATTTGAGTCTTTCTACTATAGCACACGATTCCTCATTCCATCCATCCATCCATCCATCCATGCATCCATCCATCATTTATCCACCTCTTCATCCATGCATCCATTATATACAGATGTACATATATATATATATATCAGTCCTTCCATTAATTCAACAAATATGTTTTTCCCAGAATGGAATCTTAGCTGGACTTTGGAGAAGCACAATGAACCAGGTACATCCCTCCTTTGCAGGGACTTGTAATCCAGTAGGAGAGAATGTGAGAGTCATTAGCTATGAAGGCTAGATAAGGTGTGCAATGAGCATGCTACATAGTAGGTGCTCAGCAAAAAGATCTGTAGGATGAATAAATCAATCAAACATGTACTCCTGTGGAAGTCATAAAAGAATGCCTTGGATTCACAAACCTTGGCAGCTACTTGTCTGGCTCAGAAGTTCAGAGAACACTTCTCAGCAAAAGAGGCCAGTTGAACTGGATTAGGTATTGTTAGGAGTGAACCAGGGATAGACGTTAGGAAGAATGGAACCAGGAAAAAGAACTATACAAAAGGAAGAAAGGGATCTCCAGCATGAAGCAGTATTTTCAATGTGTTTTAGGTACGCATATATTATAAAGTACTTAACCAATCCGTGGATTCTAGATCTTTAGGTTTCTCCCAGAATTTCACTCTTAAAGCCATTATGAATGTCACTGGGACTCTGGGATTGCATCCTGTAACAATTATCTCCCTAGAATAAATTCTTAAGAGCTTGATTTCTGGGTCAACGATGTGCTTCTTGACAAATAAAAAAAAAAGTTAATTTCGGTTGACAAACTGCCCTCCAGAAAGGAATATCAATTTACATCTCCAGCAACAGTGTGCAAGGATGTCAATTTTCCCACATCTCTGCTATTTTGGGCTGTTGTCGAATTTGTAATCCTTTCCAATATGATGGGTGAAAAAAGATGAGTCATTTTTATTTTTATTTAGCCTGTTTGATTGCTAATGAGGTAAGTCACTGTGTAGTATGTATTGACAGTTGGTGTATTTTATTATTTCATTTTGTGATTTGCCTCTTGGTATGTACTGTTCAGGTTCTATTCTGTATTTGTCTTCTTTCTTTGGGTTTAACTAATGCACTGTGTGTTGGTTGATTGGTCTCTTTTTAAATGTTGTGTGTGTGTGTGTGTGTGTGTGTGTGTGTGTGTGTGTATGCTTGAACTCAGGGCTTGGCTTTTTTTCTTTTTGCTCAAGACACGTTACTACTTAGGCTATCCCTCTGATTTGCTGGTTAGTTGGAGATAAGTATGCCTGATTTTTCTGTCTGAGCTGATTTAGTCCCGTGATCCTCAGATCTCACCCTCCTGGGTAGTTAGGGTGATAAGTGTGAGGCAGCGGTACATGGCTGAGAATAAGAATCGTTACCAAGTTCCCCAGATGGTACCATAGATCCTCTGTGGTTCTCAATTGTTAGCTGCTGGAGGTGAAGGCCATTTACCAACAAAGATGGCCACGCCCATTCTATTCTTATCAACAAGTTCAGTCCCTGTGGATATGGCATCTGGGCATGTGAATCCTGTCTTCAAGTCCAAGATGACTCTCAACTACAGTGCTCGCCCATGAGCTTCAACTCTGCACAAGCACCGCCCTCACTCACCTGGCTTTGGTAAGTTTATTTTGTATTTATCTGTGTGGGCACTCTAAGGATTACTGAGGCTAGCTTATCTCATGGAAGCTAGGAAGATTCCTGGAGCTATGCAGGGAGGGAAGTCTTCTTGAAGAAGACAGGACATAGGTAACCTGATGACAGGTGGCTAGAATGGTCAGGACAGAACTGGGGGACAGGCAGGAGGCTGGGGACAGAGCAGAGGAAGACCAGTACATGGGGGGGGGGGTGTCCATCTAGGTAAGAGGTCTGGTTACACTGGGATAGATATAAAGATGAGAACTGGTGCTGGCAGCTCACGCCTGTCATCCTAGCTACTCGGGAAGCTGAGATCTGAGGATTGCTTTTGAAAGCCAGCCCAGGCAGAAAAGTCCAGGAGATTCTTATTTCCGATGGACGTGAGTACGAATGAGTACATAACGGGCTGGAAGTGGAGCTGAGGCTCAAATGGTAGAGAGCTAGCCTTGGGCCAAAGAAGCTCAGAGACAGCACCCAGGCCCTGATTTCAAGCTCCAGAACTGCTGTGCACACACACACACACACACACACACACACACACACACACACACACACACTCACACCATACCCACAGCCATCTAATGCTCCAGAGCACCAGAACAGGGAGCTTAAGGTGGGGACTAAAACATAGCAACAGGCTTGGTGCATCCATGCTGAGACTCGGTTTTCCTTTCAGGCCATCAGGTTGTTCTTACCTCTGTACAACCTGACTCTGCTTGGCCTGGGACCCCAGGGCCACCATGCCTTGCATTCATCTTCTTTTCTCCTGCTGGATGAATGTGCAAATAAATGCCAGTGGGCATCCATCTGCTGATCTTGAGCCTGTAAGTAGGCAGTTCAAGGTTGCATTTGCTGACACTCAGAGCCAGAAAGCTGAGACCTCATCACACCAGCTAGAGAAAGATACACTGGCCATGTAGAGATAAAGCCGCATGTGGTCAGAAAGTCACACTAGGAGACAGTAAGAGTAATCCCTTGATTGAAAAGCCTTGGTGTCATGGAAAAATCTCCTGAGCACGCTCTCTCTCTCTCTCTCTCTCTCTCTCTCTCTCTCTCTCTCTCTCTCTCTCTCTCTCTCTCTCTCACACACACACACACACACACACACACACACAACACACACACACACAAATGCATGAACGACCTCTCTCGGGGCTTGAACTCAGGGCCTAGGTGCTGTCCCTGAGCTGTTCTTGAGTCACAGTTCCATTTTTTCCAGGTTTTTTTTTTTTTTTGCTGATTAGTGGAAGATCAGAATCTCATGGATTTTCCGGCCTGGTCTGTTTTTTTTGTTGTTGTTGTTTTGTTTTCTTGTTTTGTGGGTCATGGGGCTTGAACTTGGCTGGGCACTGTCTCTGAGCTCTTTAGCTCAAAGCTACTGCCCTACCCTTGATTCACAGCCCCACTTCCTGTTTCCTAGAGTCTCAGGTCCTTTTGTGCCCGGGCTGGCTTTGAACCTTGATCCTCCTGAGTAGCTAGGATGAGCCACTGGAATCCAGCTACTGAGTTAAAAGTGTTGTTTCGTGCTTTTGTTGTTTCCTTTGGGTGCATGAGCATGTGTGGGTGTAAGATGCAGCTCTTGGAGATACAGTTTGCAGCCTCTGCACTAGAGGGAGTCCTTGAGTGCTTGACAAAGCTGCAACCTCAGCTCCTGGGTGGATGCCTGCAGATTCCAGGAGGCAAGGGTACCAGGAGGCAGAACTGGGCCCACCCCTGGCTCCTCCCTATGGAAGAGGAAGAGTGGCTGTCTCTGCCTCTGTCTGTCTGTCTGTCTGTCTGTCTGTCTGTCTGTCTGTCTTTCCGGGCTATGGTCCCTTCCTACACACCCAGACGTGAGAACAAGCCACATCTTGTCTCCTCTGGCAGGCTGGCTGGAGTGGGCCGTGTTCTCTCCTTGGCGATGTCCCCATTTGAACTCATGATGTCACAGTCATTCTTTGGCCTCCTTTAAGCTTTCTACCTTCCTCCATGCCATGGCTGCCTGTCCTGACTGAGGAAGGGTGTCCCACTCAGACCCCATCCTATGTGCTCCCTCAGCCAGAACCTGGGCTGTCATTTAGGAAGTGGCTGTGCATCCAAATCGCTTGTCCCCAAAGCTGTGTCACCATGTTCCCATTGTCCTTCAGTGGGCTGGGGAAGTACCACCCCGCGTCCCTCCCTCCCTCCCTCCCTCCCTCCCTCCCTCCCTCCCTCCCTCCCTCCCTCCCTCCTCCCCTCCCTCCCCCCCTCCCTCCTTCCCTCCCTCCCTCCCTCCCTTCCTTCCTTCCTTCCTTCCTTCCTTCCTTCCTTCCTTCCTTCCTTCCTTCCTTCCTTCCTTCCTTCCTTCCTCTTTCTCTTCCCTTCTTTTTCCTTCCTTCTCTCTTTTGTTCCTCTCTTTCTTTCTCTTGCTTTCTTTTCCTTCCTTCATTTCCTTCCTTCTTTCCTATCTTACTTCCTCTTTCTTTCTTTCCTTTTTCCTTCCTTCCTTTCTTATTTCTGTCTTTCTTTGCTTTGCTTCTTTTCTTCCTTTCCCTTTTTTCTTCCTTCCTTCTTTTCTTCCTTCTCTTATCTTCCTTTCTTTCTTTTGTCTTTCTTTCCTTTGTTCCTTCCTTTCCTTTCCCTCCTTGCTTTCTTTCTCTCTTTTTGCTTTCGTTGTTTTCTTTCTTCCTCAGTTCCTTTCTTCCTCCTTTGTTCCTTCTTTCCCTTTCTTTCATTCTTTTTTCTTTCCTTCCTTCCTTTCATCCTCCTTCCTTCCTTCTTTCTTTCTTCCTTCCTCTCTTTCTTTTTTCTTTCTTTCCTTTTCCCTTTCTTCCTTCCTTCCTCTCTTTCTTTCTTCTTTCTTTCCTTTATCCTTCCTTCCTTTCCTTTTTTCTTCCTTTCTTTCTGTCAGTCCTGGGGCTTGAACTGAGGATCTGGGCATTGTCCCTGGTCTTCTCTGCTCAAGGCTAGTTAGTATTCCACCACTAGAAACACAGCTCCATTGAGTTTTTTGGGGGGTGAAGGTAAGCGTGTCATGGACTTTCCTGTCCAGGCTGTCTTCCAAGCATGATTCTCAGATCTCAGCCTTCTGAAAAGCTAGCATTACAGGCATGAGCCACCATGCTCAGCCGGTCACATTCCTTGGTTTCTACCAGACCACTGCCTAGCCTAATGCCCATCCCATGCTCTAATCTATGATCCTCCATGTTTCCCCTGCGTGTTGTCACCCTCAGAACCCGTAGCTTATGCCCTGCTTCTGCAAATCCAGCTTAACCCAGTAACTGGAGAACAAGGTGAATCCTCCAGCTTTTGCCTGTCCTAGCTCAGGATGCAGACTCAAATCCACAGCAATTACTGTTCTCCCATTGGTCTGTGATGACCTGGTAGTAATATCAAGTGGTGTGAGTGACACACACACACACACACACACACACACACACACACACACACACGCACACACACACACACTGCCTCACCAAAGCTAAACTTCTTGTCCGGGCAGATAGACCATGAGTGTTCCTGATTGGCTCAAGCACTGGGTAGAAAAAGCTGCACAGTATCTGACCTAGAATTCCCAACTTCAGTAGCTTTGCACTTAGAGAGAAGCTGGTTGAAGCAGGAGTCAGGGAAAGCTCACCTGGCGCCATCGAGAGAAAGCATCTGAAGCTTATTATACAGCAGTTGGCACCAGCTGGGCAGCGTTCCAAGCTTAGAAGATCTGGGGGAAATTCCAAAATGAGGAATGGTTATAAAAAAAATTGTGTTCCTAGATGAAACTCCAGGTTTTTAACCCCGCAATAAGCATTCTACAAGGTCCACATCTGAGTCAGGACTCTAAAACCTGAATGACTCCCTCAATCACTTCTAAGATTGCTGGTGTCCTGGAATACTGCATGACAAGAATGACAACCATAGCTTTTCTTCTAAAACCTCATCCAGCCTTATCTGTGGCACCACCGTCTTTGGGTTACAGTTCCAAGAGCTGGTAAAGACCATTTTTCTACCTACAATTGCCATAATAAGCCTATTTCTTTCTCTTTGTGTCTTACTCTTTTTGTGTCAGTCCTGGGGCTTGAACTCGGGGCCTGAATGCTATCTCTGAGTTTCTTTTGTATAAGACTAGTTCTCTCCCATTTAAGCCACAACTTCACTTCCACTTTTAGATGGTTCACTGGAGAGAAGAGTATCACAGACTCTTCTGCCTCATCTGACTCTGAACTATGATCCTCGGATCTCAGCCTCCTGAGTAGCTAGAGTTTCAGGTGAGAGTCACTGGTTTCCCATGACCTTGTCTCTTTCCATAGCTCCAGGGGACATAAAAGAGATGCTGAGTGACATAAAACACTCAAACATGCCAATAAAAATAGTCAAGCCCTACCAGGCACTGGCAACTCACATCTATCACCTAGCTAGTTACTCAGGAGGCTGAGATCTGAGGATCACTATTCAAAGCCAGTTCAGGCAGGAAAGTCTGTGAGACTGTCTCCAAGAAAATCAGAAGTGGAGCTGTGGCTCAAGTGGTAGAGTGCTAGCCTTGAGCAAAAAATAAAGGCCAGGGATAATACTTGTTTGCTGAATTCAAGCCGCTGGACTGGCAAAAAAAAAAGCCAGCTTAAGGAGGGAAAAATACCCTCCTCAAACCTGTACATAGGTTGTTTTTATAGAAATGTACTTTTTTTTTTCAGGGAAAGCAGGCAAATCACTTTGGCAAAGAATGTCTTCCTGAAATCTGATGGAGAAAAAGGCCTCTCTCTCTCTCTCTCTCTCTCTCTCTCTCTCTCTTGCCCTTTATGCCAACCCTGGGGCTTAAACTCAGGGCTTGGGCATTTTTCTTGAACTTTCTTAAGCTCTATCACTTGCGCCACAGCACTGTTTCTGGCTTTTTCTGTGTGTGTGGTACTGAGGAATGGAACCCAGGGCTTTGTGTATATGAGGCAAGCACTCTACCACTAGGCCACACTCCCAGCCCAAGATCTGCTTTCTCTGTGGGCCTGATTCTTTGGCAATTTCAACTTGCATATTTGAAAAAAAACTGAAAAAGCAATTAATTCAATTCAAAATAACTGCCAGGCATAGAATTATATGTATGGGGAACGTAGCAGAAAAATGTAGGGGACTATTTGAGGACCAAGCCTTTGACACAGAGACACCATCCAAGGAGGGTCAAGGGTTTATTTCTAAAACTTGTGTACAATGAGGGAGCAAATCTTAGGGTGTTTAAGTCTTCATGATACTCACACCCTGTAGCACATCTAAATCAAGATGTTACAAGAGGAAGCAGCTTTGGCTTTTCTATCCATTCCTGGGGGATATGCCTCATTCAGAGCACAGAAGTCACCAAGTTGGTTCCATCCCAAGGAGAATTCAACCCTGTGAATTGTTTTCTTTCTTTCCTTTAATTTTTCTCTGTACATACAATTTCTATAGAAGAAGCCGACTTCCAGTCTGATAATTACATAATACATGCAAGTGTCTGCTAATTGACAAGAGCGTTTACCTCTCCGATACTTACCTTTTGTAAAGGAAAAGTTGTGGGTTTTTTTTTAGTATCAAAGAAGAGAAGACAAAGAAAGACAAAAGGGAGAAAAGAAATAAGAACAAGTAAGAGAGCTTGAGACATAATCTTCACACACATACATACACTCGCTCCCATAAAGAACCAGAATCTTTCAAGACTAGAAGGAACGAAGGCAGGGTTTGATAGGGAGAAATGATTATGATTATGGTCTTGATTTCAGAGTCTCTAAGTGGTTTCTCAGCAAAAAAAAAAAAAAAAAGGAGGGGGCAGGGGGATGGGGAATCAGTCCCGAAATCACCTGTATCTTTTTCATTCATTCATTCATTCATTCATTCATCTGGTCATTCATTTGGGAGGCCTTGCATTCTCACTTGGTTTGTTTTGCTCCAGGCTGGTGCTCTATCACTAGAGCTACACTGTCACTTCTGGATTTTTTTTTTTGCTGGCTAATTTAGAGACAAACAAAAATTGTATGGACTTTCCTTGGCTAACTTTGAACTATGATTCTCAGATCTCAGAGAATCTGACAGCTAGTGTGGCAGGTGTGAGCTGCTAGTACCTAGTATCTTATTTTTGTTGTTGTTTCCTGTTTTTTGTGCCAGTCTTGGGGCTTGAACTCAGGGCCTCTGCATTGTCTCTGAGCTTTTGAGTTCTAAGCTAGTGTTGTACTACTTGAGCCACAGCTCTACTTCTGACTTTTTGGTGATAAGTTAAAGATAAGAATCTCAGGAACTTTTTCTGTGTCTGGGCTCGATAAAAACTTCCATTCTCGGAGTATTTTTAATTTTTTTTCTTTTTTTTTACATTGAACTCAAGGCCTTACACTTCATAGGCTAGTGAGATATCCCCGAGCCATGTCTCCAGCCCTGTTTTACAATGGTTGTGGATTTTTATTGTATAGTGGCTCATTTCCTGCCTGGAGACACATTGAGTGACACAAGCCTGTCTTAGGCTCCTCTCACAGCTGAGATTACACGCACCACCATATCCTTTCCTTGATGGAGAAGCAGGTGATTAGGTTTTCAGTCTAGCTTGGCCATGAACCACAATCCTCCAGGTCTCTGCCTCCTGAGAAGGCAGGCGCAAGCTGCCAATGCCTGGCTTTGTACCCTTCGTGAACAAAGAGAGCCCGAATGAGCGAGCCTAGACTTCTCTGATGGTGAAGCTGAACCCCTGTAAGATGTTGAGTTTTCCTCCAGATGTTCTGGGAGGCAGGTAGCAGCTGCCTTGACTCTCCAGGGACTACGTTATCTTTCACAAAATTCCTGCTGTTGTGCCAACAGCAATAGCTCAAGGCAGTTCTGTTGTCATGATATGGAGGTGATTTGTCCCTAAAAGTCTGATTCCAACCCAGTTCCGGTGGAATGAGAGGTGATGGAAACCTAGCCAGAGGTAAATAGGCCAAATGTCAGGGGTTAATGCCTCCGTCTTGGGAGTGGTTCAGGTCTCATAGGATTGAGTTGCCTACCTCGAGAGCACTCTTTCTAGAGCAACTTGAGCTTTTCTCAGCTCTCACCTGGCTTCCTCTCTCTCCCATGGGCCCCTTCTGTGGAATGGAACCTGCCTCTTATGCCTCACTGTGAGCCTTCATCAAACATGGCTTCTCAATCTTGATTTTTTTTTTTCAGCCTCTAACGCTATGAATACCCCTTCTCCCCTCCCTCCCCAAAACGTATGAAGGTGAAGACAAAACTGGGCTTGGAAGAGATTTGTATAGAGCCCTACATCTTCTCTATAGCCACTTAAAAAAGGGAACAGAAGCTGGGAGCTGGTGGCTCATACCTGGAACCTCAGCTACTCAGGAAACTGAAATATGAGGATCGCAGTTCTAAGACAGCACAGATGGGGGAGTCTATGAGACTCTTATCTCAAGTGAGCCACCAGAAAACAAGAAGTGGAGCTGTGGCTCAGTGTGGTAGAGCGCTAACCTTGGTCAGAAAAGTTCAGGGACAGTGCTCAGGCACAGAGTTCAAGCCCCGGTATATGTGTTGAGTGGGGAACACAATGAAAAGAAAGGAAGAGGGATAGGACTGGAAGAGAGTGACTTTCACAAATCCATATTTCTCTATGAGTTGGGAGTAATATATTAGAGACAGTACCTTGGGTGAGCCTACAGCCAACCTCTCCTGAGCAATAGGTCCTAATTCTTCACATATCTGTCTGGATACAAATTCTCAAGTTTTTCCAGGCACTGGAGGCTCACATCTGTAATTCTAACAACTCAGGAAGCTAAGCTACGAGGATCATGGCTTAATGCAAGCCTGAGTAGGGAAATCTGTGAGACTCATATCTCCAATAAAACACCAAAAGGCTTGACCTAGAGCAATAGCTCAAGTGGTAGAGCTCCAGCTTTGAGTGAAAAAGCTAAGGGACAGCAAACCAGATCCTGAGTTCAAGCTCCAGGACTGGCGCATGCACACATACACACACACACACACACACACACACACACACACACACACACACACGCTCTCAAGATCTAAACTATAAACTTGCTGGCATATGTTCTGATGCTTTGAAGTTTCAAACTATTTTCTCCCATGACTTAGCTAATACCTTGCTACTGGAGCCTGTGTTTGATTCTCCATTGACTCAATACTTCCAGGCCAAGAGAGTTATAATTAAATATCCCCTTTGCCAGCCCCAAATGGATACTAAAACCCACAATGGTGGTGAACTTTAGCAGCTATCATGGCTGATAGGTTCTTTGTAGTGGCTTCTACCTCCACAGGAGTCACATTTCATTTTTGCCTAGTCTGTGCTAAAGCTCTATTATCTACCAGGGCCCTGAGTAAGAAATTTCTTGAGAGATAGATGAAGGCATGAGAAATGTCTGTGAAAATAAGTAGGAAAGAAGTAATCCTCTAATTAAAAAATAATAAACAGACTACAAAGTGGAACCCAGGTAGGCAGAGCTAAGGGAAGGTTTAATCATAGTTACGGCCATGACAAAATGGGATACCCCTCCCTCTTCCCCTATAGCTCCACCAAAAATCTGAAGGGACTAGTGAATATCTGGAAAAAAAAGTTGGATAATTAAGTTGAATATGGTTGTCATTAGAAAGACAGGTTGATTTGACAACATTTTGGTTAGGATTGTATTTCCATCAAGTTAAATGTAAACATTCAAAGTTATCTGTGTGATGTCCCTTGATGTATCCTATGAATAGAGAATATTAAAATAGGTAAAGCAACTAAAATGATTTTGTTCTTTAAAAAAAAAAGAAGTGGATGTAGCCAGTGCAACTGCGATCTGAGGATCATGGTTCCAAGCCAGACTGGATAGGACCATCCAAGACAACCCTACCTCCAATTAACCAGCAAAATGCCTGAAGCGAAGGTTTGGGTCATGTAGTAGAGCACCAACCTGGAGTGGAAAACGCTAAAGAGACAGTGCCCAGGCACTGAGTTCAAGCTCCATAGCACATCAACAATAATATATAAAACTTGAGAAAGCCAATGCCTCAGTTTCTCCTCAGGGCTTGCAAGTTCTAATGGGGAAGCAATACTGGAGAGCAACATGGCATCTTCTGATTGGATAGAGTGAGAAGGGGAGGGATCTGCACCTGTTGCCATGGTTCCCCACAGACCAGGGGGTTCTATGCAGAAAGACACCTGGGTATCTTTGACAACATTAATTTCTGTGTGTGCTCTGCCTGCTGAAAGTCTATATATGTTGTTCACCTATATCCAGAGAGGACCCTCGCCATTTGGGCAAGTTATAGGTGAGAAAGAAAGCCCCAGATTGGGTGTGTGTGTGTGTGTGTGTGTGTGTGTGTGTGTGCACGCAAGCCCTGGCACATTTGGGGGGGGGTTGTTCCCTATAAAATCCAGTCTTAGTACGTGGAGTTTGATTGTTGTAAATGACAGAACACATGGAGAATCCCTGTAGAAGCAGATGTTAGATCTTCTGATAGCAGAACAACATCCAAAACAAATTCCTGTAAATATGAACAAACTTGATGAATAAGAGTAATTGGCAGTTAAGCATCGCGGTGGCTGTCATTTGGCTTCCTATAAGAGCGGCATGAGTGTCATTGGGGGGGGAAGAAATATTCTTTTAAATGTCTGTTATTTAGATTTGAAATGAAAAAACAAAGCCATGGAATAGTTAAACTTTATTAAGTGTAAAATTGGTTTTTCGAGTTCCCTCGGAAGTACAGCTCTAGGAAACAAAGCTTGAGAAGTCACGGAAAGTTGTTACACAGAAAGAAAAAATCAAGAGTTGTCATTTTTAGGATCAGTTCCAAACAAGAGGTCAGGGGTCCATTTAAAAGCTGTGGACAAGCAAGCTACCAATGGTTCATGCCTGTAATTTCAGCTACTCAGAAGGCTGAGATCTGAGGATTGCAGTTCAAAGCCAGCCTGGGGGAGAAAGGTCCATGAGAATTTTATCTCCAATGAACCACTGCTTCTAAAAAGCTGGAATGGAGCTCTGGCTCAAGTGGTAGAGTGCTAGCCTTCAATAATAAAGCTCAGGGATAGCACCCAGGCCCTGAATACAAGACCCAGGACTAGAAAAAAAGAAAAGAAAAAAAAAAAGAAAAAAGAAAAACCAAGCAAACAAGCAAAACCCATCCCAAACCAAAAGCAAGAACTTGAGGAAAAAAAAAGATCGATTGATTCATTATGTATGTATATTTACATATTAGTGAATAGTTGGGGGTTATAATTACCAAATTTCTGTATGAAAGGAAAGCATGTCAGCATTTTATACAGTAATTATGGAATCATGCTATTATCTATAACTCCTTTTCTGTAAGTACAGCAATTCAATTTTGCCATTGAAACTATTTTGTGATGCAGAAAAGAGATAATACATGTTCTGCAAAAAGGGATTGGAGAAGTGGTTTAGGTGGTAGAGTGCCTGCCAACAATTGTAAAATGTCAAATACTGAGTTCAAGTCCCAGTCTCAGATAGAAATCTTTTTTTAATGACATTGCCAAAGAATGCCAGGCACTAGTAACTCATTCCTATAACCCCAGCTAATCAAGAGGCTGAGATCTCACAGGATCGAAGCCAGCCCAGGCAAGAAAGCCCCTGAGACTTTTAACTTCAGTGTACTACCAGAAAACCAGAAATGGAGCTGTTGCTCAACGTGGCAGAGCACTAAAGCTTGAGCAAAATAGCTCAAGGTCCAGGCCCTGAGTTCAAGCCTTAGAACTGGCACAAAACAAAAGAGAGAAATAAAGAAAAGAAAGAAGGCAGGAAGGAAGGAAGGAAGGAAGGAAGGAAGGAAGGAAGGAAGGAAGGAAGGAAGGAAGGAAGGAAGGGGGAAAAGGGAAAGGAAAGGAAAGAAAAGAAAGGAAAGAAATGCTAATTTTCTCATCCAGGCTCTGCCTCTTCTTTCTCCCAATGGCTTCTCGAGTTCTCCACCTCCCTACCCCGGTCGCTCCTAACAAAGTCAAGGCCTCTGCAGTAGCACATTCTACACCGATTTGAGCGTGAGCCTGGTGGGAGATGGCAGGAGAAAGGACTCAGCCTTTCTTCCCATTCACTGAACATCTTAAACCACTTCTGAGGAAGGGGTAGTGGGGGCGGGGGAGGGGGACATGAAGGAAACCCAGGTTGCATTTGCCAAATACGGTTCCCCTTCATTTTCATACCCAAGTGCATTCTACAGGAAATGAACTCCACATGTTTGTCGTCAATTGTACTTAAATCATCCAAATATTGCCTTTTAGGGGCTGTGTGTGTCAGGAAACCCTTTGAACCGTGCTCACAGTGGGATATGTTGCCTGGAGGGAAGACAAACACAAAGTTAGTGATCTGGAGTGGGTATTGCTAATGACCCCAGGAAGAGGCCAGGGAAGTTCAGGCCAGACCCTCCTGCTTGAGCCCAGGCTGGGGCCTCCGGGCTGGGGCGGGAAGCCTGTGCATTCTGCCAAACATCTGGACTCCATTCCTGCCTGGAGGTTCATTGAGGGATGTTGGGTACAGCCAGTTAACCTCCCAGGACTCCCCATTTCCTCCCAAGTCCATGAGATCTTTTAAGAGGACTAATTTGAGCCAGGTGCTGCTGGTAGCTGACACCTGTAATCCTAGCTACTCAGGTGGCTGAGTTCTGAGGATTCAGGTTCAAAGTCAACCCGGGCAGGAAAGCCTATGAGAATCTTATCACCAATGAACCAGCAAAAAGCCAGAAGTAGAGTTGTGGATCAAGTGGTAGAGAATCAGACTTGATTAAAATTGCTAAGAGACTGTGCCAGACTCTGAGTTTAATTTCCAGTACTCACACAAAATGAAAATGAGAAAGATAGAGGCAGAGAGGGAGGGAGGGATGGAGGGAGAGAGAGAAAGAGAGAAAGAGAATTAATTTGATTAGAGGAGAAATATAAAGATGAAAAAATCTCCAGAGACATGGCCACCAAACAGAAATGTACAGTCCTCATTTATGTCAGGTTTCAAACAGACTAAAGTTTGTTTGATTTGATGATTGTGTATACTAAATGGTTCTCAATGTTAAGGAATTACAAATTTGTTAAAACAAAGATACCTTGAATGGGGACCCAGTACCCAATTTCTGTAATCCTGGCAAGTCATAGGGCAGAAATCTGAGGATTTCAGTTCAAATTCAGCCTAGCAAGCAAGTCTATAAGACTCTTACCTTTAATGAACCATAAAAAAGCTGGAAGTGGGGTGTGGCTCAAATGGTAGAACATGAGCCTTGAGCAAAGGAGCTAAAGGACAGTGCCCAGATCCTGAGTTCAAACCCCAGTATGGACACACACACACACACACACACACACACACACACACACACACCCCAACGCTGGAATCTTACAGTTGTATGGTATATCCTGCTTTATTTTCATGGGCTGGAAGGACAAGACATGAACGAATGAAAATAATAATGAATCAGGAAGATGCCTATGTGAGGTAAAAAACGAAACTTGAGCTCTCATGTAGTTCTTTTGTGCTTTTGTGCTGAGGTTCACCATTTGAAGATGTTAAACAAAAAATAAACAAATCCAAATGAGTAAAGTTCAATCGTTTCATTGATAGAGCATTAAACATCAGCATAGCCAAATACAGCTGGTGAAGGTTTGAATCATATGAAAATGAAGTTTTTATGGGTTAAAACCATGATTGGTCATTGGCAACTTTGATGGAATCAACGTCCAAAATTCAATTCAGTTATCATTAGCTATGTTTTATACCCTGGAGGCCTAGAGTATTGGAAAGTTAGAAATTTACAATCTACATGGCTAGAGAAGAAAGAAATGAGTCGCTCTTGCTTTGTTCATTTGTTTTTGTTGTGCTAGTCCTGGGGCTTGAACTTAGGACTTGGACACCATCCCTGGGCCTTTTCTTTTTTGCTCAAGGATAATTAGTGCTCTACCATTTTGAACCTTTCCTCCACTTACATTACTTTTGCTGGTTACTTGGAGATAAGAGTCATTTCTTCCCAGGGTGGTTTCAAACTTTGATCCTTAAATCTCACCTCTTGAGTAGCTAGGATTACCGATGTGAGTTACTGCCACCTCTTCAGCAACTTGTACAATTTTTTTCTTTCACAGAATACTCTGAGAGAAGACTCCTTGAATGGCTGAGCTAAAACAAAAATCTCTGCCTTTGCCTCTCAGATATTACAAGGTAAAAAACCATAGAGGGGCTGTGAGTTTGGCCTAGTGGTAGAGTGCTTGCCTAGCATGCACGAAGACCCGGGTTCAATTCCTTGGTACCACATACTTAGAAAAAGCCAGAAGTGGTGCTGAGGCTCAAGTGGTAGAGTTCTAGCCTTGAGAAAAATCCAAGGACAGTGCTCAGGCCCTGAGCTTAAGCCCAGGACTAGCAAAAAAAACAAAAAAACAAAAAACAAAGCATAGAAATTCTCACCTGTGTACATGTTTCTTCTCAGTAAAAGTAGACACACACTAGAGGACACAATGGAAGTCTTGAACTACATCCTAAGAAAAGTCTACCCCTATAACCTGAAGCACAGCCAAAGCCAGATGGGTTTATTAGTTTGTTTGTTGTTTGTTTCTTTTTGTTGTTGTTGTTGTGGGACTTGAACTCAGTATCTGGGCTTTGTCCTTACCTCTTTTTGCTCGAGGCTAGCTTACTCTACCACTTAGAGCCATGGTTTCACGCCTTGTTTTTCTTGTGTATCACTGGCAATAAGAGTCTCATAGACTTTCCTAGGATAGCTTTGAGTTGCTTTCAGTCTCCTGAATAGCTAGGATTATAAACATAAGCCCCTAGCCCCTCGGCTAGTATGGGGATTTTATTGAATATTTGTCTCTATGGCCAATTTTGGATCGTATAGGAGACAGGCCAGTTCTGGAAACTTCCTGAGAAACAATCAACTCTCTTAACTGACTATGTTGCCAGGTAGTCAAGAGGATAGTTCCAAGATACAGATATAACACAGAGAAGCCCAGGTGGCTTGTGAGATCCCCAGTGGACTACATTCCAGTGCTCATAGGAGGACACAGTCTGCATTGGAGAATAGAGAGCGGATGGAGCTGGCTGTCTGTGATCTTTGGGCTTGGTTTTGCTCAGTATCATCTGGCCTTCTGAGATTTCTTTTGGCACACATTTCTGCCATTTTTGTTGGTTGGAGGTGACCTAGCCAGGGGTGGGGGAGCTCTCCTGAGGCTGAACTCTATGTCCACATGAGCCACAGAGTCTTCCTTTCTCCACCTAATAGTCCAGCCTCTGGCATTTTATTATAAGGACACAAACCTGAAGACTATAACTATAACTGATGTCTTTTTCAGATCCAGAGAAAGCCAGAAGCCTTCTCCTTTCCTAAAGTCATATACTTTTTATTTGAGTCTACATTTCAAAAGAGAGAGGAAGGGGGCGGGGAGGCACAGAAGCAGAGACAGAGGATGATACATAAAGAAGAGAGAGAGAGAGAGAGAGAGGAACAAGGAGAGACAGAGGGAGAAACAGAGAGACAGAAGAGACAAATAGAAAAAGGAAGAAGAGAAGAAAGGAGAAGAATGAAGAAAGAAGAAAAGAAGAAGAGGAGGAGGAGGAAGAAGGAGGTGGAAGAAGAAGAAAAGAAGAGACAGACAAGGAGAGAGAGAGAGAGAGAAGGAGAGGGAGGGGACACAAGCAAGCAAGAGACAGGCCAAGGAGGACAGAATCCCAAATCTGAGCTTGTTTTTAGGATATTAGGTTGTATAATTTAAGGCAGACCCAAAGAGTCTGCTAGCTAGACAATGTCTGTCTCATGGCTTCTGTTCAACAATTTTAACATAAACCATGGAGTGCCTTAATCTGTTTATTCTTTTCTATGTATTTTTTTTATTAATCTGGGATGGCAAAACCCAATTCCAGACTATCTCCTCTATGACCACCTTCTAAAATCCAACTTTAGCTAAAACAAGCAGCTTTTTGCTTCTTGACAGGAAGGGTGAGACCTGAAAGTTCAGACTAGACAGCGAGGGTTAGAATATGTGGAGGCTGGAGGGTCCCTCCTCCAGCCAGTGTTAAGAAGATTCTGGCTTCTTCCAGGCAGAGACAATTCTGGCTATAAGCTTCTCTTTCTAGCTTTGTGGCACCCATAAAACGAGGTTTCCATTGTGGATACTTAACTCATCATGGATTTAAACCAGGAACCACAGGTCTATGTTGGTGGGGGGGGCCCAAGATGAGTTCTAAAACAGCAGATAAACTCTGCTTTGACATTCCCAGCCTCCAGTAGCAAGAAAGAAAAGGATAATCTAGGGAGAAATGAGAGAGTCGTGTGTCAGAGCGGCGTGGTACTGCACTGGATAACTCCCAACTTTCCAAACAGTCACAGCTGAGTTTACACTGCCAAACGAAATGGAGACATACAAATAATTCTGTTAATTGGAAGAGGAAATTCCTTTGCACTTGCTTTCTGGGTCCTTTACTCATCCCACCTTGAATGGCAATGGGTGGAGCTGAGGATATGGATCTGATTCATTTGATAGGTTCCGCCCCTCTGTCTCTCTGTTCCCCGCCCCCCCCACCCATGGTGATAGCCAAACTACACAAAAATGAACGGGATGAGTGGGTGAAACTGTTTTTAGTCTTTTATTATCCACAGCCATCTTTGTAATCATAGGCTGTACTTTTCATTTTGAGTTATTTGTGTGTGTGTGTGTGTGTGTGTGTGTGTGTGTGTGTTGGTCACAGGGCTTGAACTCAGGCCCTGTCCTTTAGCTCTTATTTGTTTTGTTTTGTTTTTTGCTCAACGCTAACTTTCTACTCCTCCTGCCACACCACCACTTTCAGCTTCTTTTTGTATGTGATAATGGGAACTAAGACTCTCACTGACTTTCCTGGGCTTCAAACCATGTCTCTCAGATCTCAGTCTCCTGAATACCTAGCATGGGCCACTGGAGCCTGGTATAGGCTGAAATTTTTGTTTGTTTGTTTGGAACAAAATCTCCAGGTCTTAATATTATAATGCATAAAATTCTATGAGAGGACTTCACCTAGGCTTGACTTTTTGGCTTTAGTTTCCAACTGAAGGAGCCTGGGAAAGAAGACTGAGTTTGCTGCTTTCTTAACTCTGTTCCTATGTTGCAGGAACTCCCGAATGTGCAGGGAGAGAATCCAGGAGCCCCTGAGTTTTGCAGCTCTGTATTCAGTCTGCCAAGGAGCTCTCATAATGGCGACATTTTTGTCAGCTGTGCTTCCTACCTGGCTGTGCACCTCTGTGCTAGGGGAGGAAAATAGTAGCAGGAATAAAATATCTTACATAGGGAAGGCCTTTACAGCATCAAACTGCAGCTTTTAGGACCAAAGGTGGGGTGAGGAATGAACCCTGAGCACCAACTTTGGTGGGGGAATCCCTCCAGACTGGGCTTCGAACTCCCGATCTACTGTGTATCCTTGGGGAAAGCGAGTTACAAGGGGTGGGTCTTTCTGACCTTACAGATGTTTCCTGACATTGTCAAGAACCCAAGCACAAGTGTGAAGTCACCACACCCATAACCTTCTACGAAATTCGCCACTCAGCAATAGATTTAGAGTCTCCATTTGTAACTAGTGCATCTTTTACCAATGCATCCCACCAGAGCATTCCCTCTCCTCCCGCCCTCCCATCAATCACAAAATGTGGATGTGTTAGACATGGCTACTGTCTTGTTATGTCCTGAACCCGTCTCAGGCAGAGAGAGACCCTCCAAACGACACCTAAGGTGGCATGCCTGAGGAGATAGAGCATAGCAATTGGTGTATGTTGCAGGTATTTATACCAGGAGTAGAGGATACAACCTCACCTGGGTATTCATTCCTAGAAAGTGGGAGTCCCAGAACACAGCTATGACAAATGACAATGGGTCCCTGGCTGGGAGAAAAACTCTTTCTTATCAAAATGGGCTGCATCAAAGTGCCTGCTTTGGCCTGGTGGCTTGGCTCTCATTATGGAAAAGAGAAACACCTTTGGGATAAGGGAGAATGGTTTGAAATGTAGAGTTTTGTTTTAAACATCTTGATGGCACACCTCAGATGGTTCAAGAAATAGCAGAGTGTTGAGGTATATTTTGAGATCACTTGTGTACGGTTTATCTAATTTCAAAATTACCATTGGCAATACACTTTACCTTGTTCAAACTAGCCAATGGAGAGCAACGGTGAGCCTGACCTCAACCAATCTGAGCAGAGGGGTGGGGCCTGCTTCTCAGGGATAACCCATGTAAATACATTCTATTCTAGTCAAGCTAGCCAATCTAGAGCAGACTGTGAACCTTGGCTCAACCAATCTGTGCAGAGGGGCGGGTCCTGCTGTGTTAGGGATAAATATCAGAATGGCCTACCCACTCTGTGTAATTGCTTGCCAGATTTTTGGCTGTCTGCACACTCTTCTGCCCAGAAGTAGATTTTTGCTGAGAAAATTCTTTATTTTCATGTATATCGTTGTGACTCCAGTGGTTCCTGAAGAGCATATTTATAACATGGCTCATGTCAGAGGAGGATTCAGTAGTTGGCAAGCACAGTGACTTGACTTAGAAAGTCCATTCCTGATGGATGTCTCCTATGATGTCATTCAGCTCTCTTGACCTCTAGGGCAAAATGTCTTCTAATAAGAGAGATATACAAGTCAGGCACGGGTGGCTCACATATGTAATCCTAGCCACTCAGGATGCTGAGATTGGAGGAGCTCAGATCAAAGTCAGCCCCAGAAGACACATCGGTGAGACACTTCCCTCCAAGGAACCAGCCAAAAGAAAAGGAAAGAAAAGAAAAGAAGAAAAGAAGGAAGGAAGGAAGGAAGGAAGGAAGGAAGGAAGGAAGGAAGGAAGGAAGGAAATCTGTGGAACTGGAGATGTGGCAGAGTATCAGCCTTGAATGAGAAAGCTAAGTCAGAAAGCGAAGTTCTGAGTTCAAGCCTCGGTTCTGGAACACACACACACACACACACACACACACACACACACACACACACACTGAATATCCATGCCAAAACTTCTGGTTAGGCTGGGCATAGATTAAGACTTGAAATCAACATTAGATTTTAATGAGATTGAGGGCTGCATATTAAGGTCCCCCCTCCTCAAATTTTACAATCAACAATAAACTTTGATATATCTGTCTTTCTTTACTGCCTTGTATTTTGTTATTGTTGTTGTTTTAATATATAGAAATTGAGTTGGAGTCTCTGTCCTAGGATTTGGGGTTTGGTAGTGTTAATAGAATTCCTATCTATCTCACAGAAAATGGTGCAAAATCTGGGCTTGGGAACCTAGAAGATCTAATTATAAAGCCTGCAGATTTTCTCTATTTTATTGTCAACTGAAGTTTCCAGGGGGCAGTCACAGGAGAGAGGGGGCCTGCTTACACTGAAGGCATCATGCAAGCAACTGTGGGCAAGGGTAAGGGAGAAGTAAGACCTTAGACATGATTGTTCTACCTACTGGGTGTCAGAGAGAATGGCAGTGTCACAAATCTACCCAGGGTTCAGAAGGGAGGGGACAAGAGTTGACCTTGACACCAAGTAATGCAAACCAGAACTTGTCCTGGAGTTAGGCTCAGTTGTGCTTGCCTTTAGGTGAACAGATATCTCCTAGAGCTCCAAGACCTCACTGTGGGCTGTACACTCACAAGGGAGTGAATTTCTGGTGTGCAGAAGTACGGATTGGATTTTGGGACTGTATTGGAGCCTTAGCCTTAGAAGATGGTCATGTGAAAAATATAATTCTACTTGTCTCCTAATACTGGAGTTTAAACTCAGTACCTTGTATCTGGCTAGGAAAGCACTCTTTTATCACTTGAGCCGTAACCACTGTCCTTTGGTTTTCTGTTGGCTTGTTAGTTTTTGGTTTTATGTTCTTCTGTGTTGTGTTGTATTGTCTTTGTTTTGCTTTAGTTATTTTTCAGATAAGATCTCCCTTTTGCCAGGGCCATCTTGAGACCTCCAATTCTTCTTCCCTCCCACACAGTGGGAATTATAAGTAGGCTCTACTATGTCTAGCTTCTCTATTGAGATGAGGCTCAAGCTAGCTTTTACCTTTGCCAGACTGGCTTCAAACTCTGATCCTCAGAGTCTCTACTTCTTGGGCAGCTGAGATTACAGGCATGAGCCACCCTGTCTAGACAGCGCCTCCCCCCCAAAAAAGAGAGATCAATGCTAAGGATGAGACTACTCAGAGACCAGAGAAAGCCCTGTGCACACTTGACACGATGTGAGACACCAGCCCGTACTGCTGGACCATCTCCTTTGTTTCTGTGGCCTTCACACTTTCCCAGAGGCAGTGGAGAGACTGGGCACTGGCTCAAGCCTGTGTGGATAAGGAGGGGCAATCGGATTTTCCACATTGGGACCATGAAGTAAGAAAAATAAATACAAAAATGGCTGAGTTTGTGGAGCGTTCGGAAGGAGAACTCTGAGGTGTAATAGATGATCTAATGCTGATTAGAATGGACCTTAATGACTTCAGTGACAAGCCCCCAAAGACCATGGGGACACCCCAGGAGAGCAAGGAAGCCAGGGGAAGCTTACTACATATGCGTCCTGAGCCCTGCAATCACAGGAGTGGGAAGGAAGCAGACTTGGGCTGAGGGGGAAGCAGGGGTGGCCAAGGCTGACCCCATGGAGGGGTCACAGGGTACCCCATCCCTGCTAAGCTTCAGAACCAGGTGACCTGTCCAATCCCCAGGGTCACCCAGTGGGAGGTGTGGAGAGAGCTGGAGAGGAGAGTGGAGTCAGATTCTCAGGGCAGGAGATGAGATGGCTGGGTGGAATCTGAGGATCCATGGGCTTCTCTGAGTAGAACTTGGACCACAGACACCCGCCAGCCACCTGGCCTCCGGTTCACTGGTCACTTGAACACACCTCTCCTGGGCTGGGCTGAGGTGGAGACTCGACTTGCTAGGGAAGAAGAAGTAAAGACAGATGCCATATGGTTGGTGATGGTAATGATGCTAATAATACGAAATAATGCACACGTTTGGTTCAGAATCCTGCCTGCCTGCTTCAGATTCCGTGCTGTCTGTGTGGAGACCTGATTGTCTCTCCGGTGTAGAGGAAGGAAACAGGAAATCATTATGCTGAGAATTACACCAGGCAGAGCCCGTGATGGACAGTGCTTGTTGAACATGAATTGCATAACGGGTGGTCAGGAGACAGCAAGCTGGTTAATCCTTTCCACAGGCCTGCTGTGGCAGGCAGGCGCCATTGTGATAAAAAGGGACTATGCAGAAAGGGAAACTGAGGCAAGGAGCATTACAATGAGGAAGAAGGAAAGTAGAGGGAAATGGGGGTAAGAGAGGAGGCGGAAAGAAGGAAGGGAGGGAGGGAGGATTTCACACAGCTCATGACACAGATCAAATGAAGATAGAGTTGGGGGAGGGGGGGATGGATCTACTCAAACCTGGCTTGCCATGACATACACAGCTAAACTCTCCTCACCACTCTGGAGATTTGGGAGAAAATGTATCACTCACCCATGCTAGTACCCAGGTGAGCTCTAAGGGCAGAGGCAAGAAGAAATAAGCCAGCTCTTTTTTTTTCGGATGAGGAAAGAGTTTATTTACTCTCCAATCTTATTTCCTCACACAGGGGGAAAAAATTGGAGGGGGGTGTCTCCCAGTGATTGCCCCCACCCTTAAGATTGCAGAGACTGCCTCTCCCCTCTTCCCCGACACAGAATGCAATCATAAATCGAGAACCAGATGGTTGCTTTATATTTATTTATTTTCCTTCTCTTCTCCTCCTCCTCCTCCTTCTCCCCTCTCTCTCTTTTTTACTACTGCAATACGAAAGCCACCATAAAAAAGCAAAGTTGAACAGACAGAGCTAATAATATAATCATTCAAAACACCTGCAAAGCAGTGCAGATGGGCAATTTCTGTCTGCAGAATCATCAGGGAGAGACTGACTCTCCATATGGATAGTTTCAGAAGCTCAGCCTTGCCCAGCTCCGTCCCTTACCTTAAGAAAACCTGCACAGAGCATATGCACACTTCTTCTTCTTCTTCTTCTTTTTTATAGTCAAGCTGAAGAATTGGTATCTGGTTATTTATGTCCTTATGCTGTACTGTAGACTCTGAGCAACCTGCAAAAGGTCTGTCCACGCCAGATCCCAGGTGCAGAGAAACTCACATCCATGGGGGAGCTGGAGAGTGATTGCATTTATTCTCAGGGCACAGACAATGACTATTGTCTAAGAATGCTTCTACCCCTGTTCCACTTTCTTGCAAGAAATAACCCTCCAAATCCAACAGCCCTGCTTTCTAGTTCTCATGATAAGCTCACACACACACACACACACACACACACACACACACACACAAAGTGAATGAAGGGAAAGAAAAACATTTAACTATGCAAAGCTTTTTTTCCCCCATTGCTTTTTTTCTCCCCGCATTTGTCTTTGTGAACTCTTCAGCCCAGCTGTTTGGCTTCCTGCGAAGAAATTCAATACCGAGGAAGAAAGATGGGCTCAGGCCTCCAAACCTAGCTACTCAGAAGGCTGAGATCTGGAGATTCCAGTTTGAAGCAAACCCAGGCAGATGAATCTATTAGGTCCAATGAAGCAGTAAAAAATAAAATAATGAAAAAAAGAGTGGAAGTGTGGCTCAAGTGATAAAATTCTAGCCTTGAGGCCCTGACCTCAAGCCCCAGAACACACACACACACACACACACCACAAAACCAACTAACCAACCAAATAAAAACCATAAAAACTAGTTGAGGAGCCGGGAAGGTAGCCTAGTGGTAGAGTGCTTGCCTAGCATGCACGAAGCCCTGGGTTTGATTCCTCAGTAGCACATACTCAGAAAAAAGTAGAAGTGGTGCTGTGGCTAAAGTGGTAAGGAACTAGCCTTGAGCAAAAAGTGTCCAAGGACAATGCCCAGGCCCTGAATTCAACCCCCAGGACTGGTAAAACAAAAACAAAAACAAACAAAAATACCTGGTTGAAAGGTGTGGTATTTATACACTATGGAATTCTATGCTGCTGTCAGAAAGAACGACATCGCCCCATTTGTAAGGAAATGGAAAGACCTAGAAAAAATCATATTAAGAGAAGTAAGCCAGACTCAAAGGAACATAGGCTCAATGGTTTCCCTCATTTGTCATAATCAGTAGAAATCTTGGGCTCTCCTAGCAGAGATTTACAATAGAACAAAATCTAGATACATAAGGCCATATAGTATGACGCTAAATGAAAGGACCTCCAGGATATAGAAACAAAAAGCATATAATGAGTGATTGTTGTCTTTAATGTACTATGTTATCTCTCATCTCTTTTGCTGTCCCTTGATTATCTTATATTGTTCCAGTATTCTACCTTGTTATCTGATATATTGTATATATGCTTATTTGGTTATTTGAAATAGGATAGGGAAAGGGGGAAAACAAGAGGGTGGGGGGAGGGAAATGGGGACCATGACATGAGAAAAGGTATCAATGTTTGTGAAGCAATGCACCTTCTATCAGGTGAATATAATGTAACCCTTCTATTAATTACAAGAAAAATATAGGAAAAAAATACCTGGTTGAGTGCTATGCAAGTCAACCAAACTGACTTCACAGGCTCCTCCCCTGCTCCCTCTTCCTCCCTCCCAGTTGCTGAGGAACTGGCTGCAGGACTAGTGTATCTGAAATAGATTTAAGGCCTCTGGTCTCTGCCCCCCCCACCCCGTGCAATCTAATGGTTCTGTCTTAAAGTGTAATCTAATGGTTCTTGGTTCTCTCAAATCTTATGGTCAACTAGGTGGGACATGTTTGAATGATAGCAGAGCAGAACCAGTGCCCAAGGAAGAAGAAGCCAAGTTCAAAGCTGGAGATGAGTTGAATCAAACAAAAATCAGGGAAAGCTTCCTTGGGGAGGCAACAGGAGATGTGTTTGCTTTCTACATGCATGTGACTAGCTTTCCTTCTCTTCAATGCTGTATTTACCACCAGGACCTATCAAGGCCTCTCTTGGTATCAATTTTGCTAGACTTCAGGTGAGATGTTGGGAGGGGAGACATCATTTGAATTTCCCTCTGCATATAGCATAGTTTAATGAACATATTTGTGTGCATGTGAACATGACCCTATGTTACCTATATTTATATTTATATATAAGCATGAGAGATAATGCTCCTAAGATATCATTTATATATTATGGGATGCAGTGTGTAATGCAATCTCTTTTGACAGACAAGCCCACATAACACACAGATTACAGAAAATTCAGAAGAACCAGCACTAGTCAGGAACAATGTCTCATGCATTCCCTCCAACCAATATTCCTCATTCTCTCCCCAGATAGCTCTTGCTAGCTTTTCTGTTTTCTTTTTTCTCCAGACTAACTCTCTATTTGATCCATACCTCTACTTCTGGCTTTTTGACAGTTGGAGATGAGAGTCTCAGCCTTTTCTGTTGAGGTTGGCTTTGAGCCATGATCCTCAGAGCTCAGCCTCCTGAGAATGGAGGACATTGGTGTGCACTGTCTGTACACGGCAAGGGTACAATTCTTTGTGTGAACATTTCAGAATCACTTAATATTTTGATATGTACGTGCTTAACTTCATAAGGAACAAACAACACATATTCTAAATAGTTTATCATCTTGTATTCCACCAAAAATATATGAGAGATAATTTCCTTGCACCCTCGCCAGCATCTGCTGTTCTTGTCATTTCAATCTTAACCATTTAATGGATTATGAAATGGCATTTCATTGTATTGATTGGCATGCTCCCAGGACTGCAATAATTTCATTTTCCTATGATCTTTGGCACTTTTCCTTTTTTCTTTCTTTGCCAGTCCTGTGGCTTCCACTGAGGATCTGGGCACTGTTGTTGGGTTTTCTCAAGACAAGTGCTCTACCCTTGAGCCACAGCACCACTTCTGGCTTTTTCTGTGTATGTGGTACCGAGGAATTGAACTCAGGGCTTTGTGCATGCTAGGAGAGCATGTTACCTCTAGGCCACACTCCTGGTCCTCCACTGAGCTTTTCTATGTGAAGCACCCATCCAAGTTTTTGCCAAGGTTATCTCCTTATTTAGTAATGAGATCAAGAGTTCCAGGCTTTGCTTTTAATGTCATTTTGAGATTAATAATAAGAATAGAGCTCTAAGCGCATTTTTGTGGTCTACATACAAATTCTTCAAGATTTACAGTGGGAATTTACACATATGTAAAGTCAGTTTTCAGGGGTGATTTTTTTTTCTCTAGAAAATGTTTCCTTTAATCCTAACTTTCCAAATTTAAAGGTATAAAGTTCCTAAGGATTCATCATCATTTCCATCCCTGAAGAACCGAAGTGATGTCCATTTCTTCAGCCAAGAGGTTGTGTTTTCAATCTTTTCAAAATAATGAAAAGGAAGGGAAAGAAAGGAAGGAGGAGGATGAATAGAAGAAGGAAGATAGGAAACAAAAAAGGAAAGAAGGGGAGGAAGAGAACAGAGAGACACTCGTAAGATTGTTTCATCATCATTATTTTCCTGATTCATTATTCTTTCCTCTCACCTTTACTGTTTATTTTTTTCTTTCCATATCCTTTGATTTACTCTGTTGTTCAGGGCCATGCTTGGTTCGTATTTTTTCAGGCTTCTTTCTCTAACACAAATATTTAAGGATGTATATCTTGCTCTAAGAATTGCTTGGCTGTGGAGCGCTTTCATTTTTGCTCAATTTTAGGTATCTCCAAACTCTTGATTTTCTTTTATTTTTACTCATGTGTTATTCAAAATAAAGAGCTATCTTCTTTTTCCTCATGAAGTAGCATTTGGAGAATGAAGAATTATTTGTCAAGCTGGGCATGATGGCTCAGGCCTCTAATCCTAGCTACTGAGAAGGCTGAGATTTAAGGATTGTGGGGCAGAGCCAGCCCAGGCACAAAAGACCTTGAGACTTTTATCTCCAATTAATCACTAAAAAATGGGAAGTGGTGCTGTGGCTCAAGGAGTAGGCCTTCAGCTGAAGAGCTCAGGGACAGCGCCCAGGCCCAGAATTAAAACCCCATAACCTACTCCCCCCAAAATATATTTGTCATTGGCTTTTAAGGGGATTGTATTATAATGAAAAATGCAATATTTGTCCTATTGGGCCCCTCGGTATCTTTTCAGATGAACGTCGTAGATTTACATACGGCCATTAGGGTTATTATTGGGTATTTGAAAATGTGTTTTCTGTCATTTTTGGTTGCAAGGTTCTCTCTCTGTCTATTTGGTCATTAAATAAAATTATCATTTGTGTTGAAATAATCCATATCCTTATATTTTTTTTCTTTTTTAAATTTGGTTTACTGTTATTATTATTATTGAGTGACACAAAGTCTATCAACTTCATGTAGAAATCCCTTGCCACATTCCTATGAATCCGTGCATCATAGCCACGATTCCGACATGATCGACTTTATGCATTTGCTATGAGAAAATTTCTTACCTTGCATTCTGGGCATTCACACAGAGTGAAACCAGAGGAGGACAGTCTTAGGAGAGAAACACAAAGGCGCAATGCTTGTGTGTATCTGATGGTGCAAAATACTATTTATTAAGATGGACTTCAGGGAATGGGAACAAGAGACTTGATTTCTTTGTCGCTGCTTTCATTTTTTCTTTTTGTTCTGTTCGTTAATTCATCTGTTTGGGGGAGGTTAAAGGAGGACACAGAAATGAATGAGTCAAGAGTGAACAAATGCACCAATGATCCTCACTGGACACTGTGAAAAATGAACCATACAACTTGTGGGTGGGCACAGGAGGGGAAATACTGTGAGAGTGTGATGGAAGGGGTAACATTATCCAAAAAGAAATGTCCTCTTTACCTAACTTATGTAATCCTTCTGTACAACACCGTTACAATAACCATTAAGAATAAATTGTAAAATCCCTTGCATATTTACATAGAGAGCGTATTGTTAAATTCTGGTTGGTTGCCCTGTCATGGGGTGTGTGTATGTGTGTGTGTGTGTATGTGTGTGTGTGTGTGTGTGTGTAGAGGCGAGCGGTGCTTTGGCCAATGGGTGCTTTTGGCAATGACCTTCTTGGATGTGGGACAGGCTCTTACCAGTTATCAGGCACATGGTAGAACAGAATTATAATTCATATTGGCTCAATGATTTGGTCTCTCCACATTGTTTACGTTGAAATATACAATTAACCACACAGTTATTTGATCTAAATACATGCAATTCTCTGGCTATTTCAGTAAGCACTGAAATAGGTGTGGGGGGTGAGGGGGGGTACGTGACAAGGAAAAGAAACATGTGTTAAAGGTAGAAAAGCATCGCAGGCAGAGAGAACACTGGTACTGACAGACACAAGGAACTCAATTATTGTTTACCGGAGTCATCTCCGCATCTAACAGGGCCACTCAAATTCTCCTTTGGGTGGACCTGTCTTCCTATTCTTAGAGCGCGTGGTTGCAGTAACGCTGATTTCTTTTCTTTCCTCCAGGAAGGGTCCGATGGTTTCTGTGAATGTAGGGAAGAACACAGGACTTGAGACAATCACAGTCAAGGCATCTTCTTCCAGTGAGACCTCACAGACTTGTTTTTATTGAATTGTGGATGTGTCAGAAGATAGCACAGGAGGAAACATCTGGGGTGGAAGCCAGTACAGAAAAAAGTAAGACGTGAGAAAGGTAGAGAAGTTCCAGGGTCACTGGAGTGTTGGTGACTCTGCCCAAAGGCAGCGAATCAACGGAAAGCACGGTGTTTCTGTGTGTGGGTGCATGCTAAGCATCTGCTAACATGTTCATATCGGGGGTGGCTGCAGGTTCTGTCTTCAGAGCCAGCTGTGGGGCAGTTCCCTCCCTTCAGAAATAGGCTATTGTTCTTGTCTCCTGACCCACAGCCTCAGCCTGCTTCCATTTAAATCTTTCTCATTATTCACGACATGGCCTCAGACCCATACTATAGAGATGTGACCTGGATACTATATAGACAGACAGGCAGATCCAGATAAATGATAGATAGATGGACAGATGCAGGATAGATGTGTAGATAGATAGATTAGAGAGATTATAAAACAATTACATGAGCTGGGCACACTGTGAGATCTGAGGATCCAGGTTCAAAGCCAGCCCAATCACTAAAGACTGTGAAACCCTTATCTCCAATTAAACACAAGAAAACAGGAAGTGGCACTGTGGTTCAAGGGGTGGTAGCCTTGAGCTGAAGAGTTTAGGAACAGCACCCAGGCCCAGAGTTCAAGCCCGGTGCCCAACATAAAAAAATTCAATGACAGCATAGCTACTAGAGAGATAGATGATTGATGTCTAGATGATTGAGAGATGAAAGATTGATGGAGAAGCAGATTAAAAAGACAGAGATGATGCATCAGGTAGGTAATAGGACAATGGATGATAAGTTGACAGATGACAGATAACTAGATTGAAAGGATAGATGATAAAGAGATGGATGACGGATAGATAAGACAGATCAGGATAGATAGATAGATAGATAGATAGATAGATAGATAGATAGATAGATCTGATAGGCCACCTTTACTTATCAGTTCCACAAAATTGTGTGGGGCCCCTTATTCTCTTCCTAGCAGAAGGAATGGAATTCTACTCTTTCTTTGCAGAAGGTTGAGAAAGGAAACTAGATCTAAATAAGAATTCCATCTTGTTGGAGAAGCATAGTTTATTGTAACATACCATTTCACATATTCTAGTGATTGAAAATAACAAGGGCTCAGGCTGGGAATGTGACTTAGTAGTAGAGTGCTTGCCTAGCATGCATGAAGCCCTGGGCTCCATTCCTCAGTACTACATAAACAGAAAAAGCTGGAAGTGGTACTGTGGCTCAAGTGGTAGAGTGCTAGTCTTGAGCAAAAGAAGCTCAGAGACAGTTCCAAGGCCCTGAGTTCAAGCGTAGGACTAGCAGAAAACAAAACAAAATAAAACAAAAGAAAGAAAATAGTAAAGGCTGCTAAAACCTTGAAGAAATTGAAATCCTTATCTAGCTCCAGTGAGACTTCAAAATGGTGCCACTGTTTTGGAAAATAGTTTGCACAAAAAGTTACTCAGAAAATTACGATATGTCTCTGAAATGAGACCAACTTAGAAATCTGTCAACATGAAAACTTACATGCAAGTGCTGGTAGCAGCCTTATTTGTAACAAAATGGAAATAATCCAATTAATTGCCCATCAAATTTTGAGTAAAATGTACTATATCCCAACAATGAAATGCTATAATTCAGAAATATAAACGAATGAAATACTGACTGATCCATGCTGTATCTTATACAGATCTTGGGAATATTATGCTAGGAGAAAATAGCCAATCGCAGGAGGTCAGCTATTTTATATTCCCATTATATGAAATGTCTGGAATCAGCAAAAGTTTCAATAGGGGAATTGTGTAGTATGTGAATTATATCTCAGTAAAATGGTTCAAAATCCCCATCTCCCGGAAGTAATCACTGTTAATGTATTTATTTTAAAAACTGTCAAGATAAGTACACACACACACACACACACACACACACAAAACAAAACTCATACAGGACATAACCGATCTGTTATTTCTTTAAAGCCATACTAAATCATACCACATTCTTCAATAACCTTGGCTTTTAAAACTGAAATCGTATTGTCAGTTGATCCAGACCTCCACTTCCAACTTTCTGCTGGTTAATTGGAGAGAAGAGTGTCAGGGACTTTTCTGCCCAGGTTGGCTTTGATTCATGATCCTCAGATCTCAGCCTCCTGAGTAGTTAAAATTATAAGTGCGAACCACCAGAGCCTGACTTATGCATTCCTTTTGTCTGTATGTCCTAAACTTTACCTAAACAATTTAAAAAAGATTTTATTAACATTGATTTCTTTATATCATATTTCAAATGTCAAGTTTAACAAATAAGTATTCAAGAACGGGATATCTATAAAGCTAAACAATTTAAGCCAGGCATTTTTGTTGCTTTTTTCTTTGATGTTATTATCCACAGTATCATGATGTCTACCTTTTGGCTAACTGGTTGTCAATCGTCACAACTGAACTAGGAAGTGTATGATCATCTTGAATTATGTGTGACTTTCTTTGCCCATCTATAAATCAATGGAATACTAGTTATCACGCCTTAGCTATGAGTAGACATTGGCTGTTCGAACATAAATGTCTTGCATATTTTATTATTCTTTCTGATAATCCATGATCATTTACATGTCTTCAGTTGAGTCTGCATAATAACAAAAGAACCAGAACAAAAAAATATAAATAAGGAGGCCGGGAGTTTGGCCTAGTGGTAGGTAGAGTGCTTGCCTATCATGCACGAAGACCTGGGTTCAATTCCTTGGTACCACATACATTGAAAAAAAAATAGAAGTGGTGCTGAGGCTCAAGTGGTAGAATTCTAACCTTGAGAAAGTCCAAGGACAGTGCTCAGGCCCTGAGTTCAAGCCCAGGACTGGCAATCAATCTATCTATCTATCTATCTATCTATCTATCTATCTATCTATCTATCTGTCTATCTATGTAAAAATTAGGGGGTAGCCTTGAGCTGAAGAGCTTAGGACAATGCTCTGGCCCAAAGTTCAGACCATTTCAACCATCATTTCTTCAGGCATGGGGCTTAACCTGTGGTGTTGGCCACAGGTGTGTGTGTGAGTGTGTGTGTGTGTGTGTGTGTGTGTGTGTGTGTGTGCCTAGGCACTGCCCTTGAGCATTTTCACTCAAGGCTGACATTTGTCCATTTGAGTCACAACTCTGCTGGCTTTTTGGAGATTAATTGTAAGTAAAAGTTGTAGTAAGCCAGTTTGGCTTTGAACCATAAACTTCAGATCTCAGTCTTCTGAAACTGAGAGCTAGAAGAAGACTAAGATGTAGGAGCCACCAGTGCCTGGCAAAAGGGTTGAATTCTACAGCAATCCATGCACATGATATTTCCAAGACCACAAGGTAATGTTGTGTAAGCTATTCTGCTCGAATGGTTTTGCCTCCCAAACAATTGAACTTCTGGAGAAGGGAGCCCTTGAATTATATGCTAATGATCTGTCCCCAATCCTTACACAGTATAGACATTTATACAACAAAAAAGCATTTTCTCAATGCAATGTCATATCTTGAGTCATCTCCTGGGACAGAAAAGTTGTGTGTGGGTGGGGGGGATGGGAGGGTGGGGAGAACTGGTGAAATCATCTAAAACTTGGAATTAGTTAATAGCGATGCACAAATGTTTTGACAAATATACCGTAATTATTTCAGACGTAAGCAGTGAGTGGAGCTAGATGAAAGGCAGATGGGAATTCATTTTTTTTTGCAACTTTTCTTTAATATCAGATGATTCCAAAATCAGATATTCAAAAGTGGAAAAAAAGAGAAAAAGCGTACATTAATAAATATTTCTTTCAGAAATGGATGTGAGTCTATTATCTATTCATTAACTGGTCTTTGGTCGGGGCGGGGGGATATTGGGGAGGGTCTCGCTAAGTCTCAGATTAAGAATGAAAGAGTTGCTAGGTAAATTAGATAACCCAATCCAAGGGCTTTCCATTCCTTTCCTGCTTCCTCCTCCCAGAACACAACATTCCTCCCCCTCCCCCTACATCCCCAGTAATAAGAGCTTAAAAAGCGTCCCTATTAATCCCTTACCTCTGTCCTGCACCCTGCTGGTCAAAGAATCACAGACCCCTGCAGCTCTTCATTTACATTCTTGAGCTCACTCAACATGCGCACTTTAGAAATCTGCAAATAGAATTCACGGAGAGCATAAAATTGTCTTCCTTCTTTTTTCCTAATCTTTTTTTTTTCAATAACTTTTAACATTGTATTTATTATATGAGTTGCCCAATGTCATTCTTTTGGGTGTTGGCACAATATTGGGACTACAGGAGATCATGGGGAGATGAGGAGCGGGGAAGCTTTCTCTTGACTTCTTTACCCCTTACTTGCTGGGCAAGTCTATTCCAAAAGAGATTTTTGGTCCTACCACCTCTTGTTCCCTTGATGAAACCACTCAGAGCTCTCTGAGAGGTTGTTTCTTAATTGGAGATTACAGTTGTTATTGTTGTTGGCTTTTTTTTAAAACAATGTTGAGAGAGAGAGAGAGAGAGAGAGAGAGAGAGAGAGAGAGAGAGAGAGAGAGAGAGAGAGAGAGAGAGAGAGAGAGAGGTTTCTTTGGCTCTGCAGTACAGTGGCTTCCTGCCATGCAGTTGTGTTATTGCTAAGTACCCTTCTGCCCTCTTAAGATCCTTTTGCTTTTTATAAAAAAAAAGCAACAATCATTTGAATAATTATAAAACTGAAAATACTTTCTCTTCTGACTGTGTACTGTTTTCCTCCAAGCACGAGCTCTGCTTTCATCCCATACATAAAAGAGCAATAGTTCTCTGATGAACTCAGACACATAGAATAGCTAATTAACATTAAAATACTGTCTGTTATCATTAGCTTCATTCACACTGCCTGCACCAGTTCTAGGAAAGAAGAGTGTAGCAACGCTGATGACCTAGTCTCACAGAGTTTTGTTTTGTTTTATTTTTTTTTAAAGACGAATTAATGAAAAATAATAGAAAAGACAACATGGTCCATTTGTACACAATGTGGCACAGGATGACTTCCTGCCTGGAATGCCTTCCCATCCTGAGGGGGGCTGACTTCCTGTCTGGGAAGATGACTTCCTGTGTGAATTTGGATTTCTTCCTAGGATAGGATCCTGCCTGAGGTAACTCTCTGCCTCAGGGTGACCTCCCTCTTAGAGCTGCCTTGCTGGGGATGGCTCCCTGCCCTGGAGGGATGACTTCCTTTTCTGGGGAATGACTTCTTACATAGGAGAAGGACATCTGGTGGTTCATTGGAGATAAGAGTCTCATGTACTGCCTTTCCTTGGGCTGGCTTTGAACTGCAATCCTCAGATCTCAGACTCCTGAGTAGTTAGGATTACAGGCAGAAGCCACCAGTGCCTGGCTAGTAGAAATATTTTTGTTTGCAGTTTCCCTTTTAGTATCTCATTGGAAAAGTAGCCAGGTAGACAAGTCGGAGTTTATATTGATGTATACACAATGTACAACAACTGTTTGTTTGTTTGTTTTATTCTTGAGGAAAAATAAAGTGAATCCTGAGTATAAGGAACAAATAAAAGCTTTGAGACTCTTCATTGATTGACTTGGCTAGCTATCCCAAGTGGAGGTTTTGTAGCACACAGCCCTGTGCTGTTGGCTCACATCTCTCATCCTAGCTACTCAGGAGACTGAGAAACACAAGATCACAACTCAAAGTCAAGCCAAGTCTCATCCCTTCCAAAGGCAACCCAAGACAAACAAACGGAAGACCTATGCTGGCCAACCCGTGACAGGTGCACACAAGGACACAAATGCCACCCCACCCAGCGGGTGACTGAGCCATGGAATCTGTAGCATGGACACATAGGACAAAACTAGACAACTCGTGGTTCCTGGGTCAGCTTAGCCTCCAACTGTTCCAAGATCCACTCCTTCCCTTTTTCCTCAGGATGCATCCAACAACCACCAAGTCTCAAAGGATGACAATGACGACCCTAAGGACAGCAAAGGTTTATTCTTTATAGTATAATGTAGCATTCTGGTGTCTATTTATTGCTGGCTGGCAACTCTTCACGGATATAAAATTAACATTCTGCCAAAGGCTTTCTTGTTCATTTTGCCTGGAGAGCAGAAAGAACTAGAAGTAGAGTATCTTTGGCCAGGCAACATTGGATTTTCCAAGCCAAGCTTTCTAGGATGCCTAGCTCATTTTCTTCTCATGAGACAGAAGAGAGCCCCTACGAGCCCCACCTTCCCCATGCCTGACTCCTGGAACATCTGTACGTGCTATTTTGGAGCTGGATTCTCAGCCTGAAGAATTGATTTTGTGTAATTAGGCAACTGATTTTGAAGGGAGATTTTTTTTTGCATGAATTTGCAATATCATTTTCTTTTTCTGTAACTGTTAATGGAAAACATTTATCAGGTTTTAATCCAAAACAAAGTTAACTTTTATGAGGGGGAGGGAAGGTGTGAACGTCTCATTTTTTTTTACACAATCTCAACATTGTCTTTGATGAATACATTAACTTCTTATTTACTATCAGAGATAAAAGCTTCCTTATTTGGGGTAAGAAATAGCCTGTCCCAACTCTTAGTAGAATGAGCCTTCAGATCTACCCACTGAGAGATAGTTGTATGGGCAATTGCCCTCCCATATCAACCGCCCCAGAGAAGTCTGAGGCAACAAATAAATAAAATAAATAAATAAATAAATTAATTAATTAATTAGCAGTTATCTGGGGGTTGGGGCTCATGCTACTCAGCAGGCTAAGATTTGAGGACTTTGGTTTGAAATCAGTCCAGGCTGGCTTTGAAGGAAGCAAGGAAGGAAGGAGGGAGGGAGGGAGGGAAGGAAAGGAAGGAACAGCAACAGTGCCCAGGTCCTGAGTTGAACCCCAGGAATGTTTTACACACACACACACACACACACACACACACACACACACACACACACACACACACACACTACAATGTAAACTTTCAAACAGGAATCTCGGGTTTGCCAAATGCAAATGCTGGATAAATATAATTTTATTTTGATTCCTCTGAGCATTCATTTCATCCAGGTTGTAGAAATTTAAATTCAATGAAAGTTTCTTTAATCCTTCCTTCTCTGTGGATTTCTTCTGGGGTTTGCACAATATCTGAATTCCTAGGGTGAAACTGGGTCTGAATGGGTGGAGCCTGAGTTCAGGGCAGGGGCCAGAGTGGGCGGGGCCCTGAGTTCAGGAATGATTTTTATCCCAAATGGAATATTTTGAGCGAAATGCAAATGAAAATTAAACATCCACATTTTGGGAATACTGCAAGAGCTGTCTTTAGAGGGAAATTTGTAACCTTGAATGAGTCTAATGGAACAAAAGGAAAGATTGGACATCATTCTCTCATCTTTCTCTTCGGAAAACTAGCAATAAGAGAAAAAAAAATTAAAATCCAAAAGCAAGGAGAAGAAAAGGTATCACAAAAGTCAAGAAACGAAGTAAGCAACTGAGTCAAGGTGATAAGCCATTGAGCTGCACAGAGAAGCTAAATCCAGGCACTGGTTCCTGGAGCTAAGGCCTGGACCTGAATCAAGGACTTAAAGCGCTGAATTCATTTATGGAGTTAAGTCAAAGAACCAAGTCACAGAGCTGAGTCAAGAAACGAAGTCAGGAATTAAGTCAAGATGCTAGCTAGGCCTTTGAGCTAAGTGGACAAGCTAAGTCATGGGGTTCACTCAAGGAGCAAAGTTGTGGCTTCTGGGTAGAAGCGTTGTGAATCCCACTTATTCTCCTCTTCATTTCCCCATGACTCAACATGGCCGAGCCTGTTGAATTAAGAGATCTCCTTGAGAGATGCAGAAGAAGTGACCAATGTACTGTGGCTATCTCAGCCCACCCTCGGTGGCCCCGCATGGCCACCTCAGCTTCCTCCCTCTGTCTCCTCTGGACTAGCAGGGTCCTCTCTCTCTGCTTCTAGAAAAGAAGTCTCAAAATAACTTTGCCACAGGTGTGAGGATGATTCACCTTTCAAAAGGCCTGGCCTGCAGGGCGACTTTCATTTATTTAGATAGATTTTAGGAACCGTTTCAGTAAATCACCTAACAGGTGTCTCAAAGGGGTGACGGTTGGTGTGACTGGCCACCTGGGAGAAGGGGTCAAGAATGCTGGTGTGAGTCCCAAAGGAGGACGGGGGCCCCCAGTCTGATGTCCTTTCCTTCCTAAAACCTCAGTGCTTCCTGGAGAAACGAACACAACTCTACCCCTGTCTTTCCATCGGCTGAGGCAGCTGCTCTGTCAGACTAAACAGAAAGCAATTTCGAAAGCTGCTTGAAATCCAAGAAGCAGTGTTATCAAATATTATGGCTCTCATCGTTCACAATTCTTTTCCATCTCTTAAAGCCTATTGCTTTCTTTTTCCTTCCTTCCTTCCTTCCTTCCTTCCTTCCTTCCTTCCTTCCTTCCTTCCTTCCTTCCTTCCTTCCTTCCTTCCTTCCCTCCTATTTGCCAATCCTGGGGCTTGAACTCAGGGCCTGGGCACTGTCTTGGGCTTTCTCAAGGCTAGTGCTTCTCTACCACTTGAGCCACAGCACCACGTCCAGCCTTTTCTGTGCATGTGGTATCAAGGAATCAAACTCAGGGCTTCCTGCTTGCTAAGCAAGCACTCTAACACTTAGCCATGCTCTCAGACCCAGCTTATTGTTCTTCTTTCTTACTTTGTTGTTTCTCTTTGTCCTACCCTCACTGTCCCTCCTTTTTTTTTTTTTGCCAAATATGGGCTTGAATTCAGATCCTGGGTGTTTATCTCTGAGCTTATTTTTGCAGCGTTCTACCATTTGAGCCATAGCTGCACTTCTGACTTCTGTTTATTATTATTATTATTATTATTATTATTATTATTATTATTGTGGTGATTCATTGGAGAGAAGAGTCAGATGTGCTTTCTTGTTCAAGCTGGCCACTGAATTGTGGGCCTAAAATCTCAGCCTCCTGAGTAGCTAGGAGGACAGGCTGAGCCACCTGCTCCTGGGTCTTATTATTATGTTTTTAATTACGGTAGGAGGGGCTTTCACTGTGATATTTCCATACATGCACACATATAGAACATGCTATTTCCTTATTTGAACGTGTACTTTGCATAAATTCATTCACCTCCACCACAATCCCAGTGTTTCCTTCCCTCTCCCACAAAATATTTTGCAAACACTCTTGCAAATGGCAATTGCAGACCATATCATCTCTGCCTTTCTTTCCATTGCTCTCCCTACTCTTTCAGATCCCTTCTTTACTGTCCCCCATTTCTATTTCTTTACTTTGCCTTTACTACTAATGTACTGTCATTATTTTAAGTGTTTATGCCGCAGTACAATACTTGGCTCTTTTGGTTTCATTTAGCTTACTCCAGAGAAGGACAATATCCATTTTCTACTTTCTATCCATCCCCCTGCAAATGTTATTATTTCATTTTTATGGCCAAGTAATATTCCTTACCTCTAAAGCTTGATGGAGTACTTTATCCTGGTGGCTTACCATCTGCGATCTGAGAGTAGAAGCGCTGATATGGTCAGGAAGAGTGTTGCTAGACCTTGTATTTATGATACTCAGTGTGAATCTCCTCTTTTTTCTCATCTCTATTCACTATGCGATTTATCATCATATCCAGAGAGTACACACTCTTCTTTAACTACTAGTATCTACTACGCTAAATTCATATTTTTTCAATGAGTCTTCCTTTTGCTCTTTGGAGACAGAAGTCAAGCTGGATCAGAATTTCTGACCAAAAAGAAACTTCTAAACAACTAATTTTTATTTTATTTTATGTATGTGTACTAGGCCTGGGGCTTGAACTCAGAGCTTGGGTGCTCTCTTAGCTTTTTGACCAAGGCTGGACTTTTACCACTAGAGCCACAGCTCCACTTCAAGCTTTTTGGTGGTTCAGTGGAACTAAGAGACTCATGGACGATCCTCAGATCTGTCTACTGAGTAGCTAGTATTAGAGGTGTGAGTTATTAGTGCCTGGCTGTTCTCCAATTTTTTGACATCCCTATTTGAACAATTTATATTACTCTATTACATATTATATTTTTAAAGTGGTTCACCTCAGTCATTAGATGGCCAAATAAACTAGTAAGTTCCCTAGAATGTATATTTTTCTTCTTCCTCTCCCTCTCCACCTCAGTAAAGTCTTAGAATATATAATGATTGCCTCCATTCTTCCTCCCAAATTAATATGGGAGGGAATTTGGCCTAGTGGTAGAGTGCTTGCATGAAGACAAGGGTTTGATTCCTCGGTACCACATACATAGAAAATGCCAGAAGTGGTGCTGTGGCTCAAGTGGTAGAGCTCTAGCCTTGAGAAAGCCCAAGGACAGTGCTCAGACTCTGAGTTCAAGCCCTAGGACAAGGAAGAAGAAGAAAGAAAGAAAGAAAGAAAGAAAGAAAGAAAGAAAGAAAGAAAGAAAGAAAGAAGAAAGAAAAGACGAATTGGCCTGGCTTTAGTAAAGGAATTGTTGAGTTGTAATTGAAAGAGTTGAAACCAAAAGAAGATTCATAAGTGTGAAGTTTCTCATTGTTATCTGCTATGTTAAGGAACTCCTCACCCTACCTTGATACCCATTTCCAGCAACGGGGTGTTTATTTGTGCCTTTTGCTACAAACCCTGTTTTCTGTCTTCTGAGGCTGGAACACCAGGCTGTGGGAAGTGGTTCTCCTTCCGTGCACCATTAGAAGCTGTGGTTTGCTCAACTTTCATATCCAAATTCCATCTATTTTAATGCACAATAATTATGCCATATCAAGTTGCCATTGGCAGCAGCACACATCTTCCCTGACGCTATCCAGCACTTCTCATCATCTGCAAAGTGGGTGAGTTATGCAAGAAGGAGCCAACCCAGGAAGCTCCCAACGTTTCCACCTCCAAGGCTTCCAGAGCCTTCCAACTTGGGAGCACTGGCGGGAGTACCACCACATGTTTGCAAATCCACCGTGCGGCCTCCACCATGCATTTGAGAAAGACATTTGCTTTGCCCTCCATTCAGGGTTATATTTTAGAAACAACTCTAAGCCAGGGGCTGGTCACTCGTGCCTGTCATCCTAGCTGCTCAGGAGGCTGAGATCTGAGGCTCACTATGTGAAGCCAGCCTGGGCAGGAAAATACATGAGACTCTTAGCTCCAACAAATTATTCAGAAAAAGCAGATCTGATCCTGTGTTCAAGACCAGCAAAAACCAAACCAAACATCAACTCAATTGCCTACCCTGAATGCACGTATAGTGAATCATCTCTGTCAATGGCATAGTTGCAGATGGCAAAGAGAAAGATATATTTCTTTTTTTGTGCCAGTCCTCAGGATTGAACTCAGGGTGCAAGAGCTGTCCCTGAGCTTTCTTGCTCTCATA